>NC_056728.1:833440126-833472626 GCF_019279795.1 Protopterus annectens | reverse complement strand
AGTTTGAGTTTCAGAACCGAAGTCTTCACTAAAGCTAAGTGTCCCGTTGGGGGAACTTTTTTTTTCTTGCTTTTTACTGATGTCAGAAATAGTTAATAATTGTTATTACTTGTGGAAAGCAAATACCTCATAAGGATTTCCATTTATACTGTATTCCTTGCCTAGGCCCTGATCACAATGTGCCTGGCTGTCTGTTTTGTGCTAGATTTAACCAACGCACTATTAAGCGTCTGTATATTTTGCATCAAAATATTTTGGAAACTGATATAACTACCCAGAAATGTTGTTGGATAGCAATCCGACTAACGGAGTATGTAAAAAAACGCAAAGAAAGACAGAGAAAAGCAGTCGAGATCCAAGACCGACGATGAAGCTTCTCTTAAACCAGTCGCCGGTTCACCTGTACTCAGTGAGGCGCTTTTGCAGCCCCTGATACCTGCTACCTTCGAGTTGCAGGCCTCTACCGACACCCATGTGGAGTCCGGCATGCCACAAGATACTCAAGGTATTGGACCGTCGGATGTATCCCCCTCGGATGGGTCCAGAGCCGCTGAGCAGGCACCGGCTTCTGAGGGTGTATTCAGACCTCAACATTTGTATATCAAACCGACGACAGCTGCAAAACCAAAGACAAAAGCAACTGAAGACCTTATTACCTTGATCAGGGGTACCCATCCCCCTCCAGATAAGAGGCCTTGGCAAGATACTGATTATGAATCTTCAGATCAGGTTTCTATTTCTTCTGATTCCTCTTCTGATCAGGAATTGTCTATACCTCCCTATGAGGATTCTGATGCTGAGGAGTCTATTCCATCTGCGTCTCCTCCTGAGGATTATTCATTTGGAGAAAACTTGCATACTTTGAGGGAGCATTCTCACTGGGAGAGTCGAGATTTCTCAGAATCAGGAAAGAGGCTCGGAGATTTCCTTCTCCCTCAGCACAAGCCTTTAGCCATCCCCATTGTGGATGATGTGTTTTCGGAGTCAAGCTTGACCCCTGACTCCTTACCTCTGGTTCCCAATAAGCCTGACAGATATTACAGGGTACCTGACTCAAATACATTTTTATTTAGAAACCCTGCTGCTGATCCTGAAACTATTTCACAGGGTCCAAAGGGAGTTAAGGCCTCAGCAGCAAAAATCCTACACCCTCTGACAGAGATTCAAGGGCACTAGACAGATGGGGGAAAAAGGTTTATACATCTGCAACTTTGGCAGTCAGGGCCTTAAAACTGTGAATTTCATATTAAGTACCAACAACATGTTATGGGATTGCTGAAACAGAAAATGATGTTGATTTCACAATGTGCAGATAATAAGGAATTGCAGGAATTATTGCATGCAGCTGAACAAGTTGGAAAGCATACTTTGCAATGTGGTTTTGATTCCTTAGAGGCCTCCTGCAGGGCCGCAGTTACTGGATCTGTGATTAGAAGGCATGCCTAATTAAGGAACAAAATTTGCCTGATTATGTTAAAGCTAAATTGCTAGATACACCTTTACAGCATGATTCTCTGTTTGGTATTAAGGCAGAAGAGGTTCTAAGGAAAATGAAGACAAAGCTAAGTCTATGCAAACTGTTAAAGACTTTGTACAAGTGCAGCCACCAAGATTCAGTAAACACTGGCCTACAAAAAATTTGTCCTTTCCTGTGTCAAGACGGAGCTCAAAGGGGCAAATCCTGGCACCCTAAAGATTCCAGATACCAGGCGCAAGATTCATACAGGTCAAACCAATGGGGGCGCTTCCACCTCCAAATCTGGAGGAGATAAAGCGCAAACCTACAGAAGCAATCCCAATGACTTCCCTCTGCCTACATCAAGCACATACCTTTTGGCAGTACCCATAGGGGGAAAATTAGCACTTTTTGCTCAAAATTGGCAGTTAATATCCCAGGACAAGTGGGTACAAACATCGTATCACAGGGATACAGATTCCATTTCCACACTCTGCCAATGGCATATTGTTGGCCAGACCTGCCAAAAAATCAATGGGCAGAGGCACAGAAACAGATTACGTCCCTCATGGATAATGGGGGCCATTCAGGCAGTACCAGAATAGGAAAAAGGACAAGGTTTTTACTCAAGACTGTTCTTGGTACCCAGAAAGGACAAGGCCTGGCAGCCAATACTAGATTTATCGATTTTGAACACATACCTGGACATTCCAAAATTCAAAATGCTGACTATGCAGCAGCTTCTGCCCATGCTGGGCAAGAATGCTTGGCTGGTGACTTTAGACCTAAAAGAGGCATACCTGCCTGTCCCACTAAGACAATCGTGCAGAAGATGCCTCCTATTCAAGGCTGGCTTAATGCATTACCAATTCTCTGCAGTGCCCCTTGGCTTATCTACTGTGCCCAGTGTCATTACAAAGTGGCTGGCACCAGTAATTGCATTTTGCAGACAAAGAAGTATACAAATATATCCTTAATTGGATGGCTGTCTCATTCAAGCAGAGAGCAAGGACACTTCTTCGACACCTGGCATTTGTGAGAAGGCTTCTAACATAACTAGGGTACACACTAAACTAAAAGAAATCGCAACTGGTACCCTCTCAAAAGATAACATTCCTGGGTGGAAGATTAGATACATCTGCCCAGATGGCTTACCTCACGCCAGACAAGCAAAGGCAACTGACTACTTACTTCAAACTGATGGCAACAAAAACCCAGTCTTCTGCAAGACGAATTCTGCAGGCTCTGGGCTTCATGGCATCCTGCATCCTACTAATTCCATATGCAAGACTGCATATAAGGAAACTTCAATGGTACTTAAAAAGTTTGAGTCAGCATTCACACAGTCTGGAAACAATGATTCCTCTCATTCCCTGCCTGCAACAGGAGTTTCTGTAGTGGGCAAAGGCATGTCACCAAAACATGGGACTGCCCTTCACTTTACCCCCTGCCAGCCAAACCTTAGCAGACACATCAGATTATGCCTGGGGGGCCCATATGGCAGGAAGATGCATTCAGGGCTTATGGACACCAAAACAAATGCATCTGCATATCAACCAGAAAGAGATGCTAGCTGTTCAAAATGCCCTAGCAGCTTTCAAGGACTTACTTCATCCAGGACAACTACTGATAAAGACGGACAACACCATAGTCATGTGGTATATAAACAAGCAAGGGGGCACACACATACCCCCTGTGCAGATTAGCCATGGCACTGTGAGACACAGCTTTGACCTACCAAGTACATCTTCAAGTTCAATTCCTGCCAGGAAAACAAAACACTCTGGCAGACTATTTAAGCAGACACCTTATGGATCCTCACAAGTCTTCAGCATGATAACGGGGAAATGGGGGAGCCCAGACATAGATCTGTTTGCTTCTGCTCATAATTATCACTTGAAAAAATTCTGCACAAGGACTTATCACAGACAAGCATGGAAAGTGGACGCCCTATCTTTCAGTTGGAAAAACCTATTTGTTTACGCCTTTCTCCTCTGCCTCTTCTACCCAAGGTCCTCCTAAAAGTCAAACAAGAGAAGCCAAAGATGATATTCATTGCCTCTGACTGGCTCCGCCAATACTGGTACCCAATCCTAAGGAACTTGTCTCAATACCCAGCTTGGACCTTACCTCAAAGACCGCAACTACTGTCCCAACAAAACAATCTGATCCTGCACAATCAACTACAGACTCTGAACCTGGCAGCATGGCTAATCAAGTAGTCATACAAACATCTCTCAGTAAAGCTATGATGGATGTCATTTTGGAAGCCAGAAGACGTAGTACTAGAAAATCTTATGCTGACAAATGGAAGAGATTCTGTGCTTGGAATCGAGCACAAGGAACTGATACAGCAGAAGCAAATATTCCTCGGATATTACAATACTTAACTGAGATGCTTGACAAAGGCATATCTTTCTCATCAATCAAAATCCATGCCTCTGCCATTTTGGCTCATTACAATACAGAGACACCAATCTTTTCTCACCCTTTACTAAAGCAGTATCTTAGAGGAGCCAAACATTTAAGGCCTAGAAGATCACCATTACTTGCATGGGACCTCAATTATGTGTTGGAAAAGCTCACCCTGCCTCCATCTGAACCAGCTGCTACTGCTGATCTAAAGTTTTTATCATGGAAAACTGCTCTGCTGCTAGCAATTACTTCAGCAAGAAGAGTTTCAGAGCTACAGGCCCTCATGGCTGTAGAGCCTTTTATCATATTCTACCCAGACAGGGTGTCTCTGAGGACAAATCCTACTTTTATGCCTAAGGTGGTTTCCAGTGTGGCCCTTAACCAAACAATTCATCTGCCAACTTTTTATCCAAATCTGCAGAACAAGGGTGAGAGAATTATGCATTCCTTGGACGTACACAGACAGTTAAGATTCTACTTGTGCAGGACTAAAGCTCTAAGGAAAAACTGAGCAGTTACTAGTGTCATATGCTGCAGGATCAGAAGGAAAGGCTATTTCAAAGCAGACAATTTCAAAGTGGATAAGCCACTGCATCCGTTTCTAACCTGTGCCCAAGGGCATTGGGTCTCATTCCACCAGAGCTGCAGCTACTTCAGCAGCCTTTCTCAGAGGAGTACCAACCGAAGACATTCTAGAGGCTGCTACTTGGAGTTCTGTTCACACCTTTACAAAGCATTACCATTTGCCTCTTTACTCTAAGTCCAGTGCAGGCTTTGCCACTGCAGTGCTGCAGGGCCTTATAGCCGCACCTAATGCTGTTTAGCTCCAGCCCCCCAACCATAGCTTTGGGATTCTACCCAAATGTAATGACTGCAACATTGAAACACGAAGAACATAATACAGTTGTGTACACTTACCATAAATGTAGATGTTCGAGTGTATTCACTGTTGCAGTCCAGGTTACCCTCCCTCCATCCCCCTGTCATTCTGAATTTTATCTTTCCTTCTCTATCTTCTACAACCTATGTGGTGTATTTGCTTGCAGATGATGGTAAAATTTATATTGATGCATGTATATATATATATATATATATATATATATATGTGTGTGTGTGTGTGTATATATGTGTGTGTGTGTGTATATATATATATATATATATATATGGGTTCATGTTAGAACGTCGACAACTTACTATATCGACAAGTAGCCCTGCACCACAAAATCAATGAAACCTTGAAGCATCGACATTTCAAATAACCGACATCCACTTCACCGACAACGCGCTACAACAACATCGCGTATTACAGGTAACTGGTATTAACATATGTGAGGTAGGGGATGTATTTATAAACATATGTCACTTAGTCTGACATTAGAAATACATCCCCTACTCAACACATGTTAATACCCGTTACCGGTATTACGCGATGTTGGTGTAGCGCATTGTCGGTGAAGTGGATTGTCTGTGAAGTCGTGTCGATGACGTGGGTGTCGGTTATTTCAGATTTCAATGCTTCGAGGTTTCGTTGATTTCGTGGTGCAGGGCTACTTGTCGATATAGTAAGTTGTCGACGTTCTAACATGAACCCATATATATATATATATATATATATATATATATATATATATATTGGCTACCTTTTTGGGGGCAAGAAAAACTAAAGAAAATGGTGTTGGCTGCATGTTTTATACCCCTGATGACCTGACGTCATGGAAGAGAAGACTGCAACTGATGCAGGACCCAAGACTTTGGAATTCAGGTCGACTGAGGGCAACCTGCCAGCAGATTACCCAAATGTAGTGACTGCAACAGTGAATACACACACTAACATCTACATTTATGGTAAGTGTACACAACTGTACTTTGTCCATCCTTCGAACAGGGAGTCTCGGGCGATAGGCTTGGGAAGCAGGTCTTTTCTGCGACCTTTGCTTTTCAGTCTATGAACTATTTGGCACATTTTACACAACTTCAAAGAGACTTAATTGCAGAACTCTCAAATGCTGGCAGGAGCAGTGTCTGAGATTTGAGACAAAGCCACGTCACAGCTTGCTACTTTGGAATCCATTTCAAATTCATCCATGAGGTTGATTTCACACCCAACTGAAGTGGGCGGTGAGAGCAGCAGTCGCTGGTGTTTTGGCTAGATGCTATGCTTGGATACGGTTATGTAATTTTGCAGACTCTTACAAATCTTCCTTCCTTAATGCCCGCATAGAGGCCACATCACATCTCTTTTTGACCATAAGGTTAAGGGTAAGTTATCCAGGTGTGAGGATGGTAAGACCTTGTCTGCTGTGGGTGTTCATTTTTCCACTCTTCAGAGACCCTATTCCAGGAACCAGAGGAGTGGGAAAATGTATACAAAAAATCCCAAGGGCCTTTCCGTGACACACATGGCGAATTTCCCGTCAAGGCAGAGGGGGGTAATACAAATGGAAGGCACCCCTTCAGAGGCTGAGGGGGTCCACATAACCAGGGATTCGTTCTCTTGGCAGCCCTATCAGTGCTCCTGAGGAGTGGCCCAATTGCTTGCCTCTGGAAGCAGTCGGGGGTCGTCTATCTCTGCACTACTTTGCCTGGTAGGAAATATCTGCAGATTCTTGGGTGCAGACGGTAATAACCAGAGGATATCACATTCCCTTCAACTTGATGCCAAGGTCGTTAAGGCGCATTCCCGACATTCCACCCAGTGGAATTTGTAATATAGTGATGTTAAAGACATTCAGGTAAGTGCGAGCTTGAATGGGCATGCCTTCTTTGCAGGTTGGGCATCGGGCTGGCAACTCGGCACTGTAAAAATCCACTGCCAATCATGAGCGGACCAGAGTTCCGCTGTGGTGACCCCTAACTGGTAAAAGCCGAAAGTCAGAAATTCAAAAGCTGCTTCAAAAGATTCATTCATGCAGTTCCCCCAGACCAGATAGAATCTAGGTTTTACTCTACTCTTTTTAATGCCAAAACAGGGGACTGGAGGCCAATTCTGGACCAAATCATCCTAAAGAAATTTGTCAAGCAAGTGAAGTTCTGGATGGTCATTGTGCAGTCTATACTCTCTTTTTCGGAAAAGATGATTGGATGTGCTCTTTAGATCTTCAGGATGTGTATTACCACATAAAAGTGAAAAAAAGGTCCAGAAGATTTCTCTGCTTCCGGGTGGGAGCCAATCATCAATTTTGAGCACTGCCCTTTGGTTTCTTTACAGCCTCCAGAGTGTTTATCAAATACAAGGCAGTGGTGACAGCTCACTTGAGACTGCATGGATTCTGGGTGTTTCCATATCTGGACGATTGGCTCCTTACCACCCCAACCAGTCATCAACTATTGTCAGCAATTCATCATACCCAACAACTTCTGACCCATCTCGGCATTATAGTGAATGAGAGCAAATGCAAATTTACTTCATCTCGACGACTAGAATTCATAGGGGCAGAATTTGATACACAGCTTTGTCGAGTGTTCCTTCCCCCTCAAAGGCTACAGAGACTCAGACTCCAGCTCCTAGTGATATTGAAGCAGACGAAAGTGTCAGCCCGAGCGATTCTTCAAATGTTAGGCTCCATGGCAGCATCCATTACGATGGTTCCTTTAGCGAGATTACACGAGGCTTTTTCATTGGTTACTAATAACACAATGGTTTCCCTTGGACCTACCCAAGTCTTACCGGATCAGGATAACCAACCAGTGGAGGCAAGATCTCCTGTGGTGAATGCAGCCAGACCAAAATTTATGGAGCCATGATTTTTCCCCTTTACAACCCAGAGCCGTAGTGACCATGGACGCCTCCCTGATTGGGTGGGGGGACCATTACCAGGGACAGACAGTCCAAAGGACTTGGTCACCCTTGGAGGCCAACTTGCATATCCTTTTCTTGAACTGAGACCATTGCTCCTCGCATTGCAAGCATTCCACTCTGTCCTCCCTTCAGGAATAATTGCCATTCAGTCAGACAACATGTCCTTAGTCTGGTACATAAACAAACGGGGGAACCAGATCCTACCCATTAATGTTGAGAAGCCATGAGAATCTGGCAATGGGCGATAGCTTCCAGTTGCTTTCTACTATCATTGCATATTCCCAGGGATTCCAACGTGATTGCAGACAAGTTGAGCTGGTGCATTGTCCTGCCTCATGAGTGGTCCCTCAATCCTGCAGTGACAACAGAGATTTCAGTCACTTGGGGCCAGCCTTGCTGCAACCTGTTTGCTTCCCCTGCAAATCACAAATGCAGCAGCTACTTTACCCTAGTTCTCTCACAGGGGGAGTCCATGATGGATGCCTTCCTACAAAATTGGCCTGTGGGTCTCCTATGCTCATCCCCCTCTCCTTCTGATCTCACAATTCTTGAAGGCTCTTTGGTTGAGAAACAGAGCAATCCTCATTGCCCCCTATTGGCCTCGACAAATTTGGTTCTCCCTCCTATAGCCTCATCTAATTTATCAACCCTGGATTCTCCAGACCTGGTATCAGATCCACAAGATCTGATTCACCCAAATATAGCGAGCTTCAAGCTGACAGCTTGGTTTCTCCACTTCTATTGATTGCCAGGCGAAGTAACCTATCCTCTCCTGTCTGTCATATACTTCTGGCTTCTCATAGACCATGCACCAGGAGTCTTTACTTCAATAAATGGAAGCAATTTTCTATCTGGTGTTGCAAAAAGGAATTATGTCTGTTTTTGGTGCAAGTATCTACAGTCTTAGAATGTCTGTCTAGCCTTCTTGAATCCGGGGCTGCAGCCTCTTCAATCCGAGTCCATCTCTCTGCATTATCCAGCTACCATAATGGGTTTGATGGCTCCTCTCTAATTTCTTAATGATTATGTAACATTTTTCTGAAGGGAGTCCTACGTGTCAGGCCCCCTTTGAAGCAACCAACTGAGCCTTGGGATTTGACTTTGTTCTTCCAGTCCTTAACCAGTTGGCCCCTTCAAGCCTGCAGCCGACTGATCTGAAATTCCTATCTTGAAAAACCTTGTTCATGGTAGCCATTATGTCAGCTAGACGTATTTCAGAAAAACAAGCTTTGTGTGAGAATTGTCCATATCTAGATTTTCATAAAGACAGAGTATCCCTACAGACAAATCCCTCCTTTTTATCAAAAGTGATTTCTGACCTATTAACCAAACAATAGACCTGTCAGTTTTCTTTCCAAATTTTGCTAATAAAGGGGAGTATACTTTGCATTTGCTCGATGTCCACAGACAATTGTGTTTTTACCTTGATCAGACAGTCTATCAGAAAGTCTGACCAACTTTTCATCTCCTCCTATTCTGGTCCCAAAATGGGAAAATCAGTTTCTAAGGTTACCTTATCTAAGTGGCTAAGAGATTGCATCACCTATGTAAACCATCATAACAAAGTTGTTATTCCTTCTCGGATGAAGGCACATTCCACAAGGTCAGTGTCAACCTCTGTAGCTTTTCATGCAAGGGCTTCCATGGATGACATTTGTGCAGCAGCAACATGGGCCTCTTCTCATACCTTTATCACACATTACAAGTTGGACATGGTCTCAAGCAGAAGAGCTTCTTTTGGTTCAGTGGTACTCTGGAGCATTCTTCCGTAGGGCCTCCCAGGAAACAAGGTTGCTTGGGATTTTGTCCCAAATTTAAGGAATGAATGAAGATTAAAAACATCAGGCAAAGAAGTTATGGCTTACCATAATGTTCCATCTGTGTTCATATTCATTCATTCATTCCAGTTCCTCCCACCTTCCCCCTTTTAAGACTTTTGGAGGTTCGCTTATGGTCCTTTAATCCTGATAAGGAAGTTGCTCAGAGAAACCTCTGGTTTCTCTTTATAATATTTCCTGTCTTCTAGGCAAACTCTGTCTGAGGTAATATAGAGAAGGGCAGTATGGGAAAGACTTAGCTTGAGAGTTTCTGGCTGGTGCAGGCTTGGAAAAACAGCTGAGTCGGAGCCGAAGATCGGCTCCGAACCCACATGTAATGAAGAATAAATGAAGATGAATAACACAGATGGAACGTTATGGTAAGACGCAACTTCTTTTTTTCTTGTGATCGTAACACAGTCTAGACCACAAACACAATGTGAGGGCTTCTTCTCTGGTTACTTATGGGTCAGCCAGCCTGTGGCCAGCCTCTGGTATGAAGTTTCAGATACTCTGAGGCTTCTTGAAGGACGTTGTGTGGAACTTGGAACTCCTGCTTACGCCTGCTCACAAAATAGGAATGGAGGACAATATCTCCCAGTGTCTTGCTCACTTGTTCCTTTCTGGGCCCTGCTTTTGTTGGTTACTTTGTAATCCTGGAGTAACATTCCATTTGTTGCTGCTGCCAAAGAAGGCCTGTATCTTCTTACACAAGTTAGGAATAATACTGACCCTGCACCCCAAGGTTGACTTTTTTGTAATCTCATACTGGTAACACCAAAACAAATTCAAACTAAAAACTAAAAAATGTAAAACCAAAAGAAAGCCAAAAAGATAGCTCCAAGTAAAGTCTTTTGGAGATATTTTTTGGAGCTGCCTTTTTGGCTTTTTTTTGGTTTTGCAAATCTCATAGTAGTGGAATACATAAAATTTCATAAGCCATTGGTGGGGCCAAGCTTAGAATAAGAAATGTAATGCTGTACCATATTGGAACTTAAGCTATGTTTTACCTGTACAAGTTCAAGGGTCTTGTAGTAGCAGAGCAGGTGTTGGTTCTGGTCAGGCACCAAGTGTGCTATCCATAATCTTGTTTTCACCATGACTTCTTCTGGTGCTCACATCTTTGTAGGTGTTAGGATGAGCTTCATAAAGTAGATATTCAGGCTGTGTGCCTTTTTGCATTGGGCATTTTCACTACATTTATCTCCATTGTGTGTGGGATGGCTGCCTTTTGCTCAAATCTACATTTGATGGCTGCAGCCTGTTTGGGCAGCAAGTACAATCTGTGCTTGATGCCTTTTGGTGATTCTCCCCTAGGTTATATCCACTTCCATCACTAAATGAATTTTTACTCATCCAACTTAAGTTTCTACTGGCCATTGCCATTAATTCCAAAAAGCTGTTCACTCAGTCATGGCCTATTTCTGCCTCCTCAAACCAGCCTGTGGTTTGGATAGGTGGGTGCAACTCTTAAGTTTTCATTGGAATCACCTTCAGGAGTTTGCCTTTAGGTAGGTGTTACATTTGTGGGCTCCTTCCTGCTTTAGTGCTTTGCTTGCATAGAATTTTCTGAGGGAACTACATAGTTATTCTGATCAATGATGGAAAACGGTGTTGTCATTCTCTGGTGCTGTGGGGGTGCTGTTCACCTCCATTGACCTGGGCTGCTTTTGTCATCCTTTGTGCTCTAGGAGTAGTGTCTTCAATGAGGGCAATAGAACTCTTGAAACAATTGTTGCTTTTGCTGTTGTGTAGACAAAGAGTTTATTTTAAATTGCTGGAGAGAAAAATTGTTTTGGAAACCTGGGGTCTATATTACGTGATCAAATGAACACAGTAGCGAATGCTGTAAAGAGCGAAAATGCTGGAGTTCAGAGTTCTTTTTGTGGGATTGCGGTACAGTGAAGATCAGAATATTTGCCCTTTCCTCACTGTAGTGCAATCTCGGAGTTGGTATATATATTTGGGGGGGGGGGTACAGCCCTCCCCCACAATAATGGTTTTGTGGTCCGACATTTTCACTCTTTAAAGCGTTCGCTATTGTGATCATTTGATCATGTAATATAGAACCAGAAAGCTGTCAGAGACCAAGTCAGACTGTTGGTTGTTGGAACTTGATGAACGTATGTGTTGAGCTTGGTGGCAGTTTGCAAAACATTGTATTCCTAAGACAGAAATTATTTATTGGGACCAGCCTATTTCTATAATGTTTGTTCATTTATAGAGTTATTCTGGTGGGTGGTGCTTTTGGGCACAGAGCTGGCCAGCATGGGAGGGTTGTGACATAAACTGTTTGATAGAAACTTTGGTTATTTCATTTATGTCCCCGAGTTAAAACAAATAAAATAAAAAGACTAACTTCTTCCTTTATATTCTGGATCACTTTATGGCTTACTAACCTTTACCTTCACTGTGACTGTATTACTGAAGACAGGTTAGTTCTGTAAGGCACAAGTCTGACAGGTTCTGGAATAGCTAAAATAAGTGGTTGAGATTTTTGCTGCAGGCCACATGGCAGCTTTTATACTTTGTCCCAATTGCAAAATACATAGTTAAAGCAGCAGGGGTCAGAACTGTGGCCAAGGTTCATGACCGTTAAGCTTCATGGCTTGATGACTTGCTTTCCATTGCATAGTGTTCGGAAGCTTTTTTAGATGATATTCACATCTTGAAGAAGCCGTGGTGGTGCAGCGGTAGTCACAGCAAGAAGTTCTCCCGTTCGATTCTTGGCTGGATCACCTGTGTGGAGTCTGCATGTCGAGTGGCCTTCGAAAGACATGCGTGAATGGGTGTGCCTTTGAAGGTTGGGCGTCGAGCTGGCACCTCAGCACCATAAAAATCTGCCAATCATTAGCAGACCGGAGTTCCGCCGTGGCGACCCCTAAGTGGGAAAAGCCGAAAGAAGAACATTCACATCTTGAAGAAAGCCCCAAGGCAGCTTACTAATACCCAATTATTTTTTAATGTGTCTCTGAAATGGTATGATATGCTATTCTTTTGCATTAATCTGCTTGTATTTTTTCACATTTACACATAAACAGAGTTTATTCTTCCGACACTGCCTCATCCTGGTGTCTACAATTTTATTACAGGATAGGTGCATTACTGCTGTCTGACCCAGCTTCTGTTGATTTCTTTACTCCAAAAATGTGGTTGGTAATAGTAATATGCAGGAAGAAGTTCTCCACTTCAGGACTTGATGTGCATTGACCCGTTTACCTTCTTGGTGAATGGATGATAACATGACGTAATAAAAACCTTTTCAAACTAATTCCATCTTCCATATTTTCAGCATTTGTGGCTTTTATACCATATGTTTTTCTACCATCTCTTTTCTTTTTCTGTTTATCACTCTAATTTTTCTCTCCTATTTTAACTATATCTGTTAATGCATTTTAATTGCTATATTGGTAGTTTACAATTATGTTACTATAATAATTTTTGCAAATGTTAATGTTTCTTCATTTTGTATTCCGAGAGCCTTTCTGCACTGGCCTCTCCTGAAAAGGACCTATCTGAAGTAGTTACTTCATTTGCTCTGCAACCTGTGGGTATCGGATCCGACCTCGGATCCGAGCCGGCAGCTTTCCAAGTTCCAAGATCCGAGCTCCTAGCTCCTCCCCCTACCCATAATCCCCTGCTACCAACCATATTACCTCAGATCGTTTTTTGCCGCGGCTGAAGAAGCTTTCCTTTTTGAAGAGCTCCTGGCTGGGTGAGATCGTTCGTGATTTATAAACTCTCTAGAATTTAAAATCTTGTGTGTGTGGTATTAGCCCTTTTTTCTATCCCTTTTGGTGCTAGTTTAATATTTTTTGGTGCACTTAATTAGCTTTTCTTTAGTCACTCCTCCTCCCCCCTTAGCGTTTGGGTGTGTGTGTGAGTGTTAAGATGTCGGAAGGGCCTAAGGCCATTTTTTTCTAAATGTACTGAGTGTGGCCACAAGGTTTCCCCAGCTGATGGCCACACTCAGTGCGTTTTGTGCCTGGAGGCAGCCCATCTATCAGAGGCCTGCCAGATCTGTGCGGCCTTTAACACCCGGGCACTTTGGGATAGGAAAAACAAGCTGATCCTGGCGGGAAAGCTCCCCCAGGAGTCAGCTTCTTCCTCTCCCGTTCAAGCTCCGGCTGCCTCGGCGGCCCCGGCGCCCTCTGTTCCCTTAGCTCAACCCGGGACTCAGCCTCCCTCTTCGGGTTTGAGCTCTGAGGAAACTAGTGCCTCTTCTGCTAGGGAGAAGAGGCACAAGGATAAGGAGGGACATAGATCCCATAAAAGGCGGGCTGAATCTCACCCCTCGGCTCCGCCAGCTAAAGCAGCTAAGTCTACTTCGGCGGTCTCCGAATCCTCCTCTTCTAGGCTCCGTTCGCCTAGCTTCTCGCCGGAGCGGGAAGAGGAGGATCGGTCTCCCTCGAGGTCGTCGAGGCGGCCCTCCCGGCCCGCCTCGACTACCTATTCCAGGTCAACCAGAAGCATCTCTGAAGCGGATATGGATCGGATGATGCGTCCGTTCTTGCAGACCCAAATGCAGATGGGGGTGGTCTTGCCCCCCCCCCTCTGGGAGGGAGTGCGGCACCCATGTTTGCCCCGATCACTCCTTCTCAGACTCGTTTTCGGATCTTGGAGTCATCGGATACGGGCCCCTTCGGACCCAGGGATTTGTCGGCACCGATAGTGCTGGTCTCTTCGCCGACTATGCCCTCGAGCTTATTGGATCCGAGCTCTCGGAGCCGAGGGCTGAGCGTCGGATCTGAGGGAGTTGTGTCTTCGGAGCTGTTGGCTTCGGAGCGCACCTCTCTCTCGGCGCCGACTGCATCGGCTCCGACCCCGATCCCTTCCTCCGAGCCGAGGAGATTGCCCTCCGAGGCTGGTAAGGGCGATTCTCCTTCGGCTTTTGAGGTAGTGGAGAGGGTACTGTCAAGGTCCTCCAGGTCCCCAGTCCGGGCTTCGGATCCACCCGTACCCCCACTGTATGATGGTCTGTCTTCCATCATCTGACCATCGGGACAGCCTGCCCAAGCCCTCCAGCTAGTTCCCGTGGAGGAACAACCCATGGACGAGCCCTCTTCGGATAGCCCCACCGCGGAGGTTCCTCGAAAACGTTGGTGTAAAAGGAGGCACCTGGACTCCCCCGAGTCCGTTACCACCGACACAGACTTAGATGATAGGGAGGGTTCCCCAAGATCACCCCCTGAAGATGTCTCCTTTGGAGACATCATGGAGATGTTGCTTATTAGAGGGGGGGTGGTCTGCCCAAAAACCTTCCCTTGATGAATCCGTCTTCCTGGAGGCATTTGAGGCAGGCCCATCTACCTCCTGGGTGTCCCCTCCAGCCAACCCCCTGGTGGACATAATTACCACCAGGGCGTGGAAGGAGCCCGACACCGTGGAGCCAATCCCTAGGCGTCCCGATAAAGTCCTAAGTCCCCCCACAGATAGACAGTCATGGGCCAAAGGAACCCCCATTGATGCCATGTTGGTGGCGGCGGCCACCAAGAAAGAACTCGCTCAGGAGAGTTCTTTGGTCCACCCGCCAGATAAAGAATCTCGAGCGTTGGACCGGATTGGGAAGCGAATGTTTGCTTCAGCGACCTTTTCCATAAGGGCGCTGAACTATATGACACATACCATCAGGCTACAGCGAGACTAGATCAAGGAATACGCTGCAGCCCCCCCAGAGTCCATGTCGGTCGGAGACAAGAATGTGTTTACGACATGAATGGCCACTCTGAAATCCATCTGTAATATGTCTATGCAGCTCCTCTCCCATGCTTCGGAGGGAGCCGCTAGAGCCAGCGGAGCAGGGGTCGTCTTACGACGTCACGCCTGGCTCCGTCTTTGTGACTTCACGGATCCCTTCAAGGCGTCCTTCGCGAACGCCCCCTTTGACGGTTCTGCTCTTTTCGGCAAGACCATTCACGATATGCTGGTCCAAAGCGAAAAGGACGGGAAGACGCTGTCTGCCGTCGGAGTCTGCTTCTCTAGTCCCCAAAGATCCTTCTCCAGGAATCAGAGGGGACAAAAGAAGCTGTGGTTCCGCAAGTCTCAGCAATCCCATCCAGCTGCGGACCACTCGTCCTCTAGAGGCAGAGGAGGACAAGGTGGACGCCGGCCCAGAGGCAGAGGGGGGGGGCCACGTAATTTCGGGTGTAGAGAACCTTTCTCGGACAGACCCGCACAACAGCCCTGAGGGCTTGCCCGACTGTCCCTCTCTGGAGGCAGTCGGGGGGCGGTTGACGGAGCACCTGTCAAACTGGGAGTCCCTTACAACAGATCGATGGGTGCTCCGTATCATTTCCAGAGGTTATTCCATTCCATTCCTAAATCTTCCCCCCAAAACCAGACGCCTCCCCGATGTCCCACCCAATCAGAGGGAGGCAGCGGCTTCAGAAATTTTGAAGCTGCTAAGAAAAAGAGCCATCCAGCCCATCCCCCCAGATCAGTCCGGATTGGGTTATTACTCAAGGTTCTTTTTGGTGTCAAAGAAAACCGGGGACCTCAGACCCATCTTAGACCTTTCTGCTCTGAACCTTTACATACCCAAGGAAAAGTTCCGGATGGTCACTCTTCAATCTATTCTCCCCCTTCTGCGGGAGAATGACTGGATGTGCTCCATAGACCTCAAGGATGCGTACTACCACATCTTGATGGACAGACGATCCAGGAGGTTTCTCCGCTTCCAGCTCGGAGCCAGTCATCATCAATTCAGGGTTCTTCCATTCGGCCTCACCTCAGCCCCCAGGGTGTTCACCAAGGTCATGGCGGTGGTTGCAGCCCACCTGAGACTTCAGGGCATTCAGGTCTTCCCGTACCTAGATGACTGGCTCCTTACCACAACCAACAGGCATCAACTCTCTGTGGCGAGAGATTACGCACTGACTCTAGCCCACAACCTAGGCATTTCAGTGAACCGGCAGAAGTCCTGCCTGTGCCCCACTCAAGCCCTAGAACTCATAGGGGCCAGGTTGGATACTCGAATCTCCCGAGCTACTCTAACGTCAGTCAGACTGAACAGCTTGTCGTATCAGGTGTTAGCCCTTCTCCGGAGTCCTACTCCTCCAGCGGAGTTAGTCCTGAGGGCACTGGGGTCTATGTCAGCAGCGATAGGTCTTTCCCTCCATGCCCGTCTGCGAATGAGAATATTACAATGGACCCTTCAAGTCCAATGGTCCCTCTCGTTCCACCCATTGAACACGCTGATACCGCTGAGCAGAGTTTGCAGGGACTCCCTTCTTTCTGAGTTACATGCGTGGGAACTCAGAGAAAGGAGGCCTTTTGTGATTCCCCCGGTCAAAGCCACGTTGACCACGGACGCTTCTCGGCTCGGGTGGGGGGGCATTGTTCAGGCAGATCTGTTCAAGGCACGTGGACTTCCCTAGAGACCACATTGCATATCAGTGTCCTAGAGATGAGGGTGGTGCTTTTGGCATTGCAAGCTCTCCACGACCTTCTTCCCCTGGGGACTATTGCGATCCAGACAGGCAACATGTCTGTAGTCTGGTATATAAACAAACAAGGAGGAACCAGATCCTATCCCCTGTGTCGAGAGGCCATGAGAGTTTGGGAATGGGCGATCTCCACCAACCGCTTTCTGGTAGCAACGCACATCCCGGGACGGTCCAACATATTAGCGGACAAGCTAAGTCGGGTGCTTCTCACTCCGTACGAGTGGTCTCTGAATCCATCTGTTGCGAAGCAGATCTTCCACAAATGGGGTCGGCCTCGCTGCAATCTTTTTGCTTCTCCTTTAAACACAAAATGCAGTGAGTACTTCGCAATAATTCCCCCCAGAGGGGAGACCCCCAGAGGCGCTCTAGTCCATGCTTGGCCTCCCGGGCTCCTTTATGCTTATCTTCCCCCCCCCCTTCCACTCATGATGAAATTCATTCAGAAAGCCTGTCGGTTGGGGAGCAGAGTTATCCTCATAGCCCCATTCTGGCCTCGACAGATCTGGTTCCCTTTTCTGTGGTCTCAGTGTGGCTCCTCCATGGATTCTGGATCCCAGTCCAGACCTGATCTCTCATCCCGAGGGTTACCCAACCCCGAACCTGGTCAACCTCAAGCTTGCAGCTTGGCTGATCCAGTTCCAATAATGGCCAGGACTCCCGGTATCTCATCTCCCGTTAAGGCCATTCTGGTTGTGGCTCATAAGCCGTCTACCAGAAAACTTTACAACAGTAAATGGAAACGTTTTTCTGTTTGGGCCAAAGACAAGGGCGTGGACCCATTTACTGTCCCTATTCCGACCATTCTGGACTTCCTCTCGTTGATTTTACGGCAGGGAGCAAGTGCTTCTACAGTTAGGGTGCAATTGGCGGCCATCTCCCATTTTCATGTGGGGGAGACGGCATAGGTTCCTTAGCATCTACAAAGTTGTGCAAAACCTTCTTATGAGGCATCTTTCTTTTAAATCCACCGATGAAGTCTGTGGTTCCCCCATGGGATCTCACTCTAGTCTTGCAAGCCTTGACGAGTCCACCTTTCGAAACTGCGTCCTCAGGTCCGTTGAAGTTCTCATGGAAAACGGCCTTCTTAGTGGCTATTACTTCGGCCAAAAGGGTTTCAGAACTGCAAGCCTTTTGTATGAAACCTCCTTACCTTATCTTTCACAAAGAGAGTGTCCCTCAGGACTAACCCGTCTTTCTTGCCTAAGGTTGCTTCAGAAGCAAATATAAATCAATCGATAAATCTACCAGTGTTCTTTCCAAAATTTCAGAACAAGGGAGAATACACATTGCACAAATTGGATGTACACAGACAGCTGCGCTTCTACTTGCATAGGACTAGAGAGTTTCGCAAGTCGGACCCGTTGTTTGTCTCTTATGCAAAATCAGCCATGGGAAAAGCCATTTCCAAAGTGACTGTAGCAAATTGGATCTGTCAGTGTATTATTCAGGGGTACGTATCATCTGGCAAGCCAGCCCCGGTTGGTATCTGTGCTCATTCTACAAGATCTGTAGCCACCTCAACAGCTGTTTGGTCTAGGGTTCCAGTGGATGACATATGTTCAGCAGCTACTTGGTCCTCTTCTCATACGTTCATTTCTCATTATAAACTAGATGTGATTTAGAGGAGTAGGGCTTCTTTTGGCTCTGCGGTGCTTCGGAATATCCTTCCGTAAGGACCAACCAGGTTCTTATAAGGTAGCTGGGGACTCTGTCCCACAGGTTGCAGAGCAAATGAAGTAACTACTTCAGATAAAGAAGTTATGTACTCACCATAACGTTCCATCTGAGTAGGTACTTCATTTGTCTGCAACCGACCCCCCCCCCCCCCCCCGCCATCCCCTGAACCTTTCGGGATTTTCTGATCACCTTTACAGTTGATTTTTGTGTTACCAGGTTGGTGAGGCAAAAAGAACGATCTGAGGTAATATGGTTGGTAGCAGGGGATTATGGGTAGGGGAGGAGCTAGGAGCTCGGATCTTGGAGCTTGGAAAGCTGCCAGCTCGGATCCGAGGTCAGATCCGATACCCACAGGTTGCAGACAAATGAAGTACCTACTCAGATGGAACGTTACGGTGAGTACATAACTTATTTTTTCTGCCCATTTGGACTATCCTGGTAAACAAATGTAAAGATATGCATAACAAGTTTTGCACGTTATCTCCTGTTGCCAGATTGTTTCATTTTCGTCACTCAGCATCTCATTTAAGTTGTTTGGAAGATAAAGCAATGATGTGAAGTTGTTCAATCTCGCCGTTTATTCTTACACATGGCCTTTTATTCTTACACATAAGTACGGAGCCAAACCATCGGCTCCTAGTCGGCTACTTTACTAGCTGAAGATCTCAGTGTAGCTCGAGGCCAGGCCCCTATCCCGTGATGCTTTCTGTCCTACCCCAGATCTAGTTTGCTACTGCAACTGATTGCAAGGTCATCGGAGAGCTCGGGCCAGTAGAATTTCCGTAAGTTTTTGACAAACTTTATGCTATATTAGCTGCATTTTCTAGTTCTTATAACTTTTAGGCGAGTCAGCATTTAGAATCCTTTAAATTTTAAGATTCATTTGTTTGTTACAGAGCAGTTGCTGTTAGGCTCAGGCTGCTATTTTTTTGATTACCCCTATTCTAAAAAATATATATATATATATATATATATATATATATATATATATATATATTATAAAAATATAGGGTGCTAGTTAGATAGGTGTGTTTGCTAGTTAGAACATACATTTATATACCTTAGTTGTACAGGGATCCTGCAACTTAGGACTATTGATATTTACTGTGTGCAGTGTTAGTACAGTAACTGTGTTTTAGGTTAGAGTTACTGTATTTTGTAGAGTAAATTGAAGGTTGTTCAGGGATCTGACAACTTCTCTAGCGTGCTTGCGTATTTCTGTTTTTGCTATAACATGGCTGATCATAGGGAGAAGCAAAAATCTGGCTTCAAGAAGTATCCAAAATGTGGGCAGAAGATGTCCATTACGGACGCACATGTAAATTTTGTTTATTGTTTGGGGCCTGTTTTACCTCCAAGAGGACTGCTCTGTCTGCCACTCCTTCAACAGTAGGGTTTTATTAGAGAGGAGAAGGAAGCTGGCAGATAGAGGCTTGTTGAAGCCAGATTTTCAAGAGACCTTGGATAAGGCTGACCAGACCTCCAAGTCCTTGAAGGGGTCGAAGTCTTCAAAGACATACTCTGAGCCCAGATCATCGGCTCCAAGCCTTTCTGTGAAGGTGCAGTTGCAGACTCTGCAGTCTTCGGAGCCATGCACTGAGCAGGTGTTTCGGAGCCGGTCCCTCATCTTGGAATCTATCTCCGAAACTCTGAAGTCACCCATTCTTCAATTGGTGGTGTCTTCGGATGTTCATCATGTTTCACTGTTGCATTCATGACTGTAGGGTTCTCCCCTGCTGGCAGGCAGTCCTCGGTCGGCCAGAATCCCAAAGTCTGGGTCTGGCATCGGCTGTTCAGCCATGCTCCCTAACATCAGAGCGCCAGGAGTACAAAGCTGACAGCAGACGCCATGTTCTCCAGTCTTTCTTGCCGTGCGGTGATAGCAGTTCGCAAGTGCCTGTCGGCTGACTCCTGACAATTTTTTCTGAACAAACTTCAGTCCGAAGACTTTCTTCTACTCAAAGCTAAGTACCCCGTTGGGGAAACTTTTTTTTCTTGCTTTAGTCCGATGTCAGAAAAAGTTAATAATTGTATTTCATGTGGGAAGCAAATACCTCATAAGGATTTTCATTCTTACTGTATTCCTTGCTTAGGCCCTGACCACGACGTAGCTAGTTGTCGGTTTTGTGCTAGATTCAATCAACGTACAATTAAACGAAGGTACGATTTTGCATTTCATTACTTCAGTAGGCGTTTTAATTACAAAATGTCGTCGGATATGGTTCCAGCTACCGGAGTTCACAAACGACGCAAGGACAAAGACAGGCCTCCGAGGTCCAAATCAGACGATATCATACAAGCAGAGCCAGCTTCAGGTTCGGCCGTCGTCAGTGAGGCGCTTTTGCAGCCCCTGTTGGCCATTTCGGAACCGATGGCCGAAACGGACTCCCACGAGGAGCCAACTAGGCCTTTGAATATTTCTGTTGCAGGACCTTCGGACAATGCTCCTTCGGATGGGTCCGGAGCCGTTGTGCAGGTACCGGCTTCCGAAGGGGTTTTCAGGCCTACTCAGCTTCTAATAAAGGCAAAGCCAAAGACAAAGGCAAAGACTCCTTCCAAATCAAAGACTGCAACACAGGCCTCTTCTGATCCGGGTCCCAAGTCACAGAAACAGTTACTTAAGATGGCGGAGGACTTACTTACTATGATTAGGGGTTCACATCCCCCTCCAGATAAAAGGCCAAGGCAGGAAGTTTATTATGACTCCTCCGATCAGGCTTCTGTTTCTTCAGTTTCTTCTTCTGACCAGGAATATTCTTTCCCTCCTTATGAGGATTCTGATGCTGAGGAATCCTTTCCTTCAGCTTCTCCCCCTGAGGACTTCTCTTTTGGGGAAACTTTGCATGAAATGAGGGAACATTTCCACTGGGAAGGACAGGAGTATTCGGAATCTAAGAAAAGACTAAGGGATTTTCTTCTTCCCCCAACATAGACCCCTGGCTATTCCTCCTATTTTGGATATTGTGGATGATGCTTTTTCGGAGGCTAACTTAACCCCTGACTCTTTTCCTCCAGCTCCTGTTAAGCCTGACAGATATTACAGGGTTCCTGATTCCCACCATTTTTTATACAAGAACCATACTGCTGACCCTGAAACCATTTCTCAGGGTCCTAAGGGGGAGTTAAGGCCGCTTCTGCTAAAAACCCCATTCCCACTGAGGATTCCAGATCTTTAGAAAGATGGGGCAAAAAAGTGTACACTTCTGCTACTTTATCTATTAGGGCTTTAAACTGTCAGTTTCATATGCTGAAATACCAGCAATTTCTCCTGTCTGTTTTAAAACAAAAGCTAACTTCCATTTCCGCCTGTGCAGTTGATAAGGAATTACATGACTTAATGCATGCCACTGAACAAGTTGGGAAGCATGATTTACACTGTGGATTTGATGCCTTGGAGGCTTCTTGTAGGGCTGCTGCCTCTGGCACAGTAATTAGAAGGCATGCATGGTTAAAGGAACAAAATTTGCCAGGTCAAGTAAAAGCTAAATTATTGGATGCTCCTGTTCAGCATAATGTTTGGTTTGGATCTAAAGCTGAAGAGGTGATTAAAAAGATGGAGGACAAGGCAAAATCCATGCAAACAGTTAAAGATTTCTTACAAGTACAGCCACCCAGATTTAGTAGGAATTTGCCTACTAAAAATTGGTCCTTTCCCAATTCAGACAGGCCTCAGAGGGGTAGATACAGACGCTCCCGAGGAAGGCCTCAAACACAAGCTTCTTATAGACCAAGACAGTGGACTTCTTCCACCCCTAGGGGAGGAGAGGACAGGTCGCAAGCTCATAGGAAACAGACTCAATGACTCCCTCTGTTGGGCTGCAGGAACTTCTTGCCTGGAAGCCCCTCTCGGAGGAAAACTTTCTCTTTTTCACCTAAATTGGACTCATATAACCCAAGACAAGTGGGTTCTGGATGTGGTTTCAAGAGGTTACAAATTCCATTTTCATACCCTACCAAGGCCAAGCAGATGGCCAGATCTTCCAAAACATCAGTGGACAGAGGCCTTAAACCAGGTGGAAGCTCTCTTGGCTATGAATGCCATAGAACTGGTTCCACTTTCAGAGATGGGACAAGGTTTTTACTCAAGGCTCTTTCTAGTCCCCAGGAAGCAAAATTCATGGAGACCCATTCTGAATCTGTCAGTCTTGAACACTTTTCTAGAGATACCAGAATTCAAGATGCTTACTCTACAGCAGCTACTTCCAATGCTGACCAAAAATGCATGGATGGTAACTTTGGATTTAAAGGAAGCATATTTACACATTCCCATCAGGCAGGACTGCAGAAAATACCTCAGGTTCAAGGCCGGATTGAGGCACTTTCAATTCTCTGCGCTGCCCTTTGGATTGTCTACTGCGCCCAGGGTCTTCACCAAATGCCTGGCTCCAGTAGTAGCTTATTGCAGACTCAAGGGAATTCAAATTTACCCTTATCTGGACGACTGTCTTATTCAGGCAGACAGCAAGGATGCCTTACTCCAGCATCTACAGTTTGTTCAGAATCTTCTCAAGTTCCTGGGATTCACTGTAAACATAAAGTCGAATTTCACACCCTCACAACAGATAATTTATCTGGGCGCTTCTCTAAACACAACAACCCAGATGGCATTTCTGACATACGAAAAACAGTTACAGCTGGCTTCAACTTTCAAAACCTTGGCAACTTTAACTCCGCTCTCTGCAAGGAGATTCCTGCAGGCTTTGGGTTACATGGCCTCCTGCATCCTTCTCGTACCATATGCAAGACTACATATGAGGAAAATACAGTGGTACCTAAACAGTGTATGGTGTCAGCATTGCCACAGTTTAGAAATACTGATCTCCGTCCTGCCTTGTCTTCAAAAGGAATTCCTTTGGTGGTCCAAGGCATGTACTCTAAACAAAGGAAAACCCTTCTGTCTGCCTCCTGCCACCCAGATACTAACCACGGATGCCTCAGATTATGCATGGGGAGCCCGTTTTTCAGGGCAACTGTCTGCAGGGCCTTTGGACAAAGGATCAGAAGCACCTGCATATCAATAGCCGTTCAGAAAGTTCTATTGGCCTTCAGGAATCTTCTACAACCAGGACAACTACTGATACGGACAGACAACATCACAGTTATGTGGTACATAAACAAGCAAGGGGATCTCATTCCTACCCCCTTTGCAGACTAGCCATGGATCTGTGGAACACAGCTCCAGCTTGCAATCTGGACCTTCAAGCTCAGTTTCTACCAGGGGAAGCAAAACTTCCTGGCAGACAGTCTGAGCAAAAACCTTTTGGACCCACACGAGTGGATGCTGGACACCGAAATATTCAAGATGATAACAGCAGTCTGGGGATGTCCTCACATAGACCTCTTTGCATCCCACCTCAGTCATCAACTACAGATTTTTTGCACCAGGACTTTCCACGAACAAGCTTGGAAAGTGGATGCACTATCATTTAGTTGGAGAAACCTCTCTGGATATGCCTTTCTGCCTCTTCCTCTTCTTCCACGGGTATTATTAAAGATCAAACAGGACAAGCCCAAGATGATGATCTTGCTGGCCCCAAATTGGCCTCGACAGTTTTGGTACCCAACTCTGAAAAACCTTTGTCTGGAGCCCCCTTGGATTTTACCACAGACTCCGAACCTTCTGTCCCATCACCAGGGTCAGGTTCTACACTCCCATGTCAGAACTCTCAGCCTGGCGGCCTGGTTAATCCAGGGTCTTTGATTCATTCTCTCCTACCCAAGCAGGTTATGGATGTCATTTTAGAAGCCGGACGTCCTAGCACTAGAAAATCTTATGCAGGAAAATGGAAAAGATTTTGTTCCTGGATGCAGGCTCAGGATTCTGATCCTCTTCTTCCCAACATTCCTTTGATTTTACTTTACCTGACCGACCTCTTACATAAGGGTCTCTCTTTCTCTTCAATTGAGATACATGCCTCTGCTGTTTCTGCTCATTATAATACAGACCCTCCAATCTTTTCCCACCAGCTCATGAGACAGTTTCTCAGAGGAGCTAAGAACTTAAGGCCCCCTAGATCTCCTCCCATTCCTGCTTGGGATCTCAACTATGTTTTGGAAAAGCTCACCTTACCTCCTTTTGAGCCTGCTGCCACTTCTGACATCAAATTTTTATCTTGGAAAACAGCCATCCTGTTAGTTCTGACCTCTGCCAGGAGAGTTTGAGTTGCAAGCTCTTATGGCTGTGGAACCTTTTATTATTTTTCATCAAGACAAGGGTGTCTTTAAGGACTAATCCTACTTTCATGCCTAAGGTGGTTTCCAAAGTGGCTTTAAATCAAACTATTCACTTGCCAACTTTTTCCCCCACTCCTCAAAATGAAGGGGAAAGGATCTTACATTCCTTGGATGTACACAGACAACTACGTTTTTACCTGAACAGAACCAAGGACATCAGGAAATCAGAGCAATTGTTTCTTTCTTATGCTTCAAGTTCCCAAGGTAAAGCCATTTCAAAACAGACCATTTCTAAATGGATTGCTCATGGAATCCGATTTTGCTATTCACACCATGGAAAGCAAATCCCAGGGAGTATAAGGACTCATTCCACCAGAGCTGCTGCCACTTCAGCTGCCTTCCTCAGGGGAGTTCCTATCAAAGACATTTTGGAAGCTGCGACTTGGAGTTCAGTGCATACTTTTTCAAAGCACTACAATCTACCTCTCTACTCTAAGTCTAGGGCAGTCTTTGCTTCTGCAGTCTTGCAGGGCCTTTTAGCCACCCCTTCTACTTTATGATCACCTCCCTTTCATTCTGCTTTGGGATTCTACCCTACAGTCATGACTGCAACAGTGAAACACGATGAACATAGTACAGTTGTGTACACTTACCATAAATGTAGATGTTAGAGTGTCTTCACTGTTGCAGTCTGGGTTTCCCTCCCTCCTGTCCCCTCTTATTTTTACTTTTGTGTGATTCCTTTTTTTTTTTTCACCATTCTTCTGAGGTGTATTTGCAAAGAGTATGGGACCTTACTCATTTTGGGACTCCTGACATCTGGGGCAAGAAAGACTGGAGAACATGGCGTCGGCTGTCAGCTTTGTACTCCTGGCGCTCTGACGTCAGGGAACATGGCTGAACAGCCGACGCCGGACCCAGACTTTGGGATTCTGGCCGACCGAGGACTGCCTGCCGGCAGGGGAGAACCCTACAGTCATGACTGCAACAGTGAAGACACTCTAACATCTACATTTATGGTAAGTGTACACAACTGTACTTTCCTTTGACCCGTTCTTCAAGGACCCTTTCCAATGTGGATGTAGACCAGGTGCTACAGGCGCTTCTGGAGAACCTGGAACCGGCTAAATTGCTATCGACCTCGACCCAACAGGATTCGGAGCCTGAGACCGTTCCACTGGCTGTGACTACTCCTCCTCCTAGCCGAGCAGGGCCTTCGGAGCTGGAGGAGGAGCTGATGGTTGTGGAGCCTTTGGCTCCATCAGCCCTGACTTCTTTGATTCCATTGGAAGAGTCTCTGAGCCGACACTCTCTCGTCGGTTCTGGGGGGTGAGTCGAACCGGTGCGTTGGTTCCGATCCTCTCGGGTCTTCAGCGTGGATGAGCTTGGCTCTGTCCCCAGGTTCGGAGCCCATTGTCTCGGTGCCGGGGAAGTTGCCGTCTTCTGAACCTGCGGCTTCCTCAGGTCGCAGCAGTGGTGCCTTCAATGCCATGAGGAGGGTTATGTCGTCTTAAGACACACACATAGTCCTGTCATTCCTCTTCCTCCCATAAAGTGCCGTGTTCCGCCTCTACATTGCAGGTCCCTGTGAATCGTTGAGACCCGGAGCCTCAGGTAACCCTTGCTCTCCTGAGACCTCACCAGAATCCCCCACTGATGAGGTTCCCAGGAAGAGATTATGCAAGAGGAGGCATTTAGATATCCCTCAAGAATCGTTGACATCAGACACCGACTTAGAGGAATCGGAAGGGTCCCCGCGGTCCCTCTTGGAGGATATCTCCTTTGCGGATATTCTGGAAGTCCTAAAGCAGAGGGGTGACTGGCAGTCCGTTAGCCCTACTGAGGATGAGTCAGTGCTCCTGAAGGCCTTTGGGATTCAATCTTCCCCCTTTTGGGTGACTCCGCCCTTCGAGTTGATGGAATTGGTCGCTTGAAGGGTGTGGGAGACTCCTGATTCTATGGAACTGGTCCTTTTGGAGGCCCAGCAAGTTTATCACCTCCCCCCCAAGACAAGACGTTCCTTACTAAGGGAGTCCCAATTGATGCCATGGTGGTGGTGGCGGCGGCCACCAAGAAAGATGTCAGAAACCTCTTCCACTGTCCATCCTCCTAATAGGGATTCTAGGACAGATACGGGAAATGCATCTTTCATTCTGCGACATTTGCCATGCGATCGCTTAACTATTTGACACATTTCACTCATCTTCAAAGAGATCTCCTGAAAGAGTTTGGAGATACTCTGCAGAGTAATACAGATGGAGCTGTCTCTGACAAAGTGACAGCACAACTTAATACCCTTAACTTCTTTGTAAACTCGTCCATGTGGCTCATTTCCTATGCAGCCGAAGGTTCGAGTCGGCAGCGAGTTCAGCGATAGCTCTTCAGAGACTGCCCTAGATGCGCTTATGCTCCTTTGCGAAAGCATTCAAGTCTTCCTTGTCAGCGCCCCATTTGATGGCTCTTTTCTGTTTGGCCCCAAAGTCAAGGAGACTCTCACTAGTTGTGAGCAGGAGGGAAAGACATATCTGCTGTAGGAGTCTGTTTTTCCACCCCTACCAGACCTTATTCCAAAGAGCAGAAAGGTGGAAAAATGTGGTTGCAAAAACCCCAAGGAGCTTTCCAGAACACACTTAGTGACCCCCCCTCCCCTCCAGGGGCAGAGGGGGCAATAATGGAAGATGCCACCCTGGTGGCAGAGGGGTCTGCAGAACCAGGGCAACAGGGATCAGTTCCTTGGTGTAAGCCCTATCAGTGCTCCTGAAAGGAGGTCTGACTGTCCTGCTCTGGAGGCAGTCGGGGGTCACTTGGCTTTGTATCTAGATGCCTGGCTAGGAATTACAACAGATTATTGGGTACAAAGCATCATTACTAGAGGATACATCCCATTTCTAGAAAATCCACCTGTTGGCAAAAAAATCCCAGACGTTCCACCTAGTCTCGGGGATCAAGCAGCCATAGAAATCCAGAGGCTGCAGGAAAGAGTCATCCAGCCAGTCCCAGCAGACCATGATGGGATCTGGAACTTACTCCAGATTCTTTTTAGTTCCAAAAAAGACAGGGGACTGGAGGCTTATCTTGGATCTCAGCAGACTCAACACATTTGTAAAGAAGTAGTTCCGGATGGTCACGCTTCAGTCTATTCTCCCATTCCATGGAGTGGGCGATTGGATGTCCTCTATAGATCTCAAGGATGCGTACTACCACATCAAAATGACCAGGCCATCCAGAGATCTGTGTTTCCGGCTGGGAGCCAGTCACTTCCAATTCTGAGCACTGCCCTTTGGACTCACAACAGCCTCCCAGAGTGTTTACCATATGCATGGCAGTGGTTACGGCTCATTTGAGGCGTCTAGGATTCTGAGTGTTTCTGTATATGGACGACTGGCACCTTACCGCTGCCTCCAGGCATCAACTAATACTGTCCAGGGATCACACTATCAATCTCTGCTCTCAGTTAGGCATCACTATCAATTTCAAAAAGTCTGCGTTGTCGCCATCACAGCGTATCTCCTTTATTGGAGCAGAATTAGACACTACGACCGCCACAATGATTGCTCCTGGACAGAATAGCCACTCTCTGGAACCAGGTCTTGTACATTCTGCAGAGAAGAAAAGTACTGGCCCATCAAGTACTGAAACTCCTAGGCACCATGGCAGCCACGCTCATAGCAGTTCCTCTGGGACGTATGCACGTCAGGATTCTTCAGTGGTTACTGTTAACCCAGTGGTCGTACCAACAACTTCTCATGTCATTCTTAATCATGATTATGGACTCTTGCAAGAAGGATCTTTGGTGGTTGACCAGCCAGCAAGTTACAGTGGGTCGACCATTTGTTCTCCCCCCACCATCAGCCACGGTGACCACAGATGCTTCTCTAATGGGGGGGGGGGCTTTTTCACAGAAGAACAGCCCAAGGCACCTGGTCGGAGACGGTCACAGTTGCACATCAGTGTTCTGGAGCTGAGAGCGGTGCTTTTGGTGTTGCAGCACTCCCATGGCTCTGCCTCTAGGGATGATTGCAATACAGACAACATGTCGGTAGTCTGGTACATCAGCAAGCAAGGGGGAACCAAGTCTTATCCCCCGTGCCGAGAGGTCTTCAGAATTTGGCAGTGGGCTGTGTCCACTAGGCGCTTTCTGATAGCAATGCATATCCCGGGGAAAATACAACATGATAGTGGACAAATTGAGCAGAGCCATTCTGCTACCACACGAGTGGTCTCTCAAAAACGAAGTTGCGGAGATTTTCCGCAGATAGAGCCACCCTTGCTGCGACCCATTTGCATCCCTTATGAATGCCAAATGCAGAAGCTACTTTGCTCTGAATTCCTCATCAGGGGACAGCCCAAGGGACTTGCTCGTACATGGCTGCCCCCCGGGACTCCTGTATGTCTTTCCACCTATACCCCTGAGTCTGAAGTTCTTGCAGAAGGCCAAAACCCTCAGAAGGACTAATTTTAATAGCCCCTCTTTGGCCTCGTCACATTTGGTTCCCCTTCCTCCGACTCCCATCAACTGGAAAAACTTTGGATTCTGGACCCAGTTCCAGACCTAATGACACATTTGTCAGGGGCCCTCCATCCTTCTCTTCGTTCTCTCAGACTGACAGCTTGGCTGCTCCAATTCCCTACCTAGCCAGGTCACACGATATTTTTCGGAGGTACAGTACATTCTTGTATCTTCGCATAAGGCTTTTACCAGAAAGTTGTATGCTAGTAAATAAAAGTGATTTGCTTTTTGGGCCTCTCAGAATAACATTGATCTTTATGTAGCTCCTATTGCTAGTATCCTGGAATTCCTCTCTAAGCTTTTTCACGAAGGTGCTGCAGCTGCCACTATTAGAGCCCAGTTGGCTACCATCTCGAATTTTCACCTTGGAACTGAAGGTTCTAACTTAATGTCTCGCAGATTATGTTGGGCCTTCAAGGGCACCATTTATCTTAGGCCGCCTGTTAGACAGGCCTTTACTCCCTGGAATCTAAATTTTGTGCTGTCCTGTGTTATTCTTCCCCCTTTGAACCTGCATCATCCTATCAGTTGAAGTTTCTTTCCTGGAAGACTATTTTCTTGGTGGCCATTACTTCTGCACACAAGGTATCTGAGTTTCAAGCCCTTTCTGTCAAACCACTGTATTTGGTGTTCCATCCAGACAGGGTATCTCCGAGGACTAATCCTTCATTTTTGCCAAATGTGTGTTTAGAGACCAAACTATTGAACTTCCTACCTTTTTCAGTAACCATTCTAATCATTTGGAATACATGTTGCATAAACTTGATGTCCACAGAAAATTGCGATTCTGTTTGGACAGGACAAAGGAATTTAGAAGATCTGACCAACTTTTTATATCTTATGCTGATGCTAAGAAAGGATTATCCATTTCTAAAGTTACCCTTTCCAAATGGTTAACAGACTACATCAAACTTATCTACTCTTCAGTGAACCAAACATTAGAACATGGTGTGAAGGCTCATTCAACTAGAGCTGTCTCCACGTCTTTGGCTTATATGGCTCGTTTACCTTTGGACACTATATGTGCAGCTGCCACTTGGTCTAAGCCTCATACCTTTATCACTCATTACAAAGAGGACAGGGCCTCCAGGGACTGGGCTTCCTTTGGTTCCACTGTCCTCAGGAATATACTCCCGTGAGCCACCCAGGATTAGGAAGTTATGTTCTTACCATAATGTTCCATGTGAGTTGTTCATCTCGCCTTTATTCTTACATTCCCACCCACCTTCCCCCTCCAGGGTCATGAAGAACAGGTAGACTTGGGGTCTGGTAGTCTTGTTCTGGGATTTCTTACTCTGGCTGGAGTATTTGGTGAGTTATACTTGCTCATGCTGAGTTCAGCAAACTAGATCTGGGGTAGCACAGAGAGCATCATGGGATAGGGGCCTGGCTTTGAGTTACTCGGATCTTTTGCTAGTAAAGTGGACGTCAATGGCTTGGCTCCGTACCCATGTGTAAGAATAAATGGCCATGTGTAAGAATAAAGGCGAGATGAACAACTCACATGGAACGTTATGGTAAGTACATAACTTCTTTTTTTATGCATGGGGAAGTAATTTTGTATATAGAGAGACAGTGATATTATAGATGATAGCTGTTCATTTCCTTCATCTGTAGAAAAGTACAGATCTGATGTCAGTGTTTTTCACTTAATGCTTGACTGTGGGTTTTGTTCCAAATCCCGGAACCAACTTGGCTGTTATCCCAGCTCGCGCTCTCCAAAAATTCTCAAGCTAAGCTCTACCCATAATGCTCCACACAAGTTTACCTCAGATCTCGTATGCTGCTTCTCAGTGCCAGACACATTTTTTTCCACCATAGCTCTCGAGTGACAGCATTTTCAAAACTAAGTGTTCTAATTAAATTCTTTATTAAACCATTTGGCCTCTTTCGACTACCCAACTCCTCTGCGTTATATACTTAACTCTTCATTGTCCTTTTCTCAAAACCATTGTTGATAGCCTTTACCTTCTCTTTGTTCTACATACTCTGTAAATCTTCCATACCATTGTTGGTACTTCCCCCTTTAGCACTACGGTATTTCCCAAAAATCACCCCTGGAAGATGTCTCCTTCGGAGACATTCTAGAGATTCTAAAACAGAGGGGTGGCTAGACTTCCCTCCAGCCTTCCTTAGAGGATTTGGTATGCATGGAGGCTTTCCATGCCTGACCCTCTACCTCTTGGATCTCGCCTCGATCTCATTAAATTGATTGTTCAGTGGACTTGGAAAATACCTGATTCTATTGAGCCAATCCCAAAGAGAGCAGACCACATTCTGTCAGCCCCTCAGGATCAGCAACATTGGGTGAAGGGAATACCAGTAGATGCCATGATGATAGCAGCAGCCACAAAGAAGGAACTTGCTGACAAAAGTCCTACTATCCAGCCTCCTAATAAAGAGTCTAGGACGGTGGATAGATTTGGGAAGGAGGTATATGCTTCATCGACCTTCACAATAAGGTCCTGGAATTTAATGGCACATTTCATGAGACTTCAAAGAGATCTGATAAAAGAACTCAGTTACTCAGGAGGAGTAGCTGAAGGAGTTAGAGACAAAGTAGCTTCTCAGCTAAGAACCCTACATTCTATTTCCAACTCGTCCATGAGGCTAATTGCACATGCTGCCGAAGGGATGACTAGTGCTGCTGGTTCAGACATAGCCATTAGACACGCTTGCATACACTTATGTGAATCTGCAGAGCCATTTAAGTTGTCTTTCATCAGTGTTCTGTTTGACGGAACATCCCTTTCTGATCCCAAAATTAGACACCCTGGCCAGATGTGAGAAAGATGGAAAGACTTTCTGCTGTGGGCGTATGCTTTTCCACTCCTCAGTGGTCTTACTACTTGAACCATAGCTTCCCATTTCTCTGGTTCCTGAAGTCCCAAGGGCCTTTCTAGGACTCTCGTGGCAACGGCTTTCCCCAGGACAGAGGGGGAGAGTAGCAATGGAAGACACCTTGCATGAGGCAGAAGTGGCCTGCAAAATCAGGGTTCCAGGGATTCTTTCCCTGGTAACTCCTATCAGCACTCCTGAAAGGAGGCCTCATTGCCATTCTCTGGAGGCAGTCGGGGGATGATTATCCCGGCACCAATCTGCCTGCCTAAGGATACCGCGGACAGTTGGGTGCAGAGGATTATAACCAGAGGTTACAATAGCTCTTTCTCTGAAGAACCCAGGAAATTGAAAAGAATCCCAGATGTT
>NC_056728.1:833423680-833439626 GCF_019279795.1 Protopterus annectens | reverse complement strand
AAAAAATTTTTTCAAAAAAGTGACCATCATCTGACTTGTAGTTATAAATACTAAAATCATCAGCCAAATTCTTAATAATAATTGCAATCAGCATTATCAAATTCTCCACTGGGAGCTCATTACTCGGTAGTTATTCCATCTCCCCCTCCACTGGCCCTGATAGTTGTTCTGATGGTTATTTCTGGCCATATCTTCCATTGCCTTGTCTCTCCTGCCTATGATTCATCAATTGTTCTGATATCCTCAGGCGGAGGGTCCTAAAGAATCAGTAGATGTGTTACTAGATTCAGAACTGTCAACATTAATGTCAGCATTGTATTCCTCATACCTATCATACCACTCCCTTGTTGACCCATTGAGTCTGGATAATAACTCTCCCCCACCACCTCCTCTCACCCCAGATCATAGTAGTTTCTTTTCCTTCACATGTTTTAACTCACACACAGCTTATTTTCTACATTACTAAAAACCTTGCAAAAAATCAGCATTTGTATTCAAACAGTAAGTCATTTTTAATACTGTTATCAGCTTCTATGTCTCTTACTAACATTGACATTTTCCGGTTGTTGTCACCAACCAAAATATGTAACAGTAAACAACCCTGCTTATTAAGAAACACAATTAAGGGCCAAATTCAGGAAGCCTCCGTGTAAGAGTTATAACTCTTACATAGGCTAGAATTAAGCAATTATTGATGCCAGCATGTCATGCATATGCATGAGTGCATGAGCATGCTGAATCACACTGTAACTCTTACCACAGTCCATGTAAGACAGTAGAGGCATGTCCATAGGCTAAGCCTGCAAGCGGACCCGCCCTCGGAAGTCTAGAATGGCAGAAAGTAAACAACCACGAGAGAGGCCATGGAAATGTGAATAAACACTACACAACATGCCCCCACAGACCAGCAGTAAAAAGTGAACAGATATTTATAAAATGAGAATGAAAACTGTTTTTCTTTTTTTTAAAACCCACGTAAATGTTTGCTACTGTAATGTAACATTTCATTAATGTAGCGAAATTGTGCTACTAAGCGCCAACTGCAGTTAACAATCAGTGGGAAAAGAATATAAGAATAAATATGCAAAGTAAGCCAGAAGTAATAGAATAAGCGGTAGGTTAGCCGGCAAACGGGCAGGCAAGGTTCAAGCCACACAGCCTTTTTTTTTTTTTTTTTAAATAAGCACTAAAAGGCCCATGACAGCATTGTACAAATGTAAAAAGTATTTCCTTTTGTAAAATGGAATGAAATGGGTATATATTTTCAGTATTTAATAATAAAAATATTTATAAATGTACTGATAGCTAAGCTGCTGGCGGGACAGGTGCCCGTAGCTGAGCGGTGTTTCCAAAGACGCAAATTGCTTGCCCGTGGCTAAGCACTGGTTTAACAGGCTTCAAACTGTGTGCAACTAGCTGTGCTTAACAACATGTGGGTTACTAGCCAATTAGGTTTAACCCAGTGCACACACCGTTTGCGGAGAGTGCGGCGCGCGCCTAGCTAACCGCCCGGTGCGTAATGTTAGCTCTGCATAAACGAGCACAGACCTGGTTTTAAGTGCTTAAAGTGCCTTTGGCATGTTTGATTGACAGGTCCCTGTACTCGTTTCCTGAACAGTCTAAAATTAAAAACCAGTGGTCAGATTAAGACAGGATACCATGCACTAGAGTCAAGGTACTAAACCACTAAGCCATGACAGCAGTACTTAGAAATGCAGAGAGCTAGCATATATATGGGATGTAATCCAAATGGAACATGATAAAGCAGTTTCTGTGAAGTAGTACAATTCAAAATGGCCAATCATAGAAATGTGTTGGGAAAATCGGCATATATAAGCCCTAGGTGGGAATACACAGCATAAACGATTGTAGAATAGACCTGCAGGCAGAATGAGTGGAGTAGGGAGGGACATTGCTTTCAAGCACAGCGGTGGGGCGTTAAGGAGTCCAGATACATGGTCTGGCTCCTAGTTCACCATCCTCTGACCCAACTCATGCAGGCCAGATCTGTGGGAGCATACAGGGGCGAGCATGGGACCAGTTGGCTCATGATCTCACTAGTGCTACTGGGATTGCAGTACTGGTGAGCAGGTCCATCACCACCATCACGGACCTGAGCCGGCGTAAAGAAGACCCGAGATTGACCCAATGGATCCAGGAGGCCGGTGCTATGCCCAATGCCCCACTACTAGGTAAGAGATTCCATTTTACTTGTAATATGAGAATTCAACTAGCTGATACCATGGAGATTAATGTATTCCAATATTACTTGTTTTTTGTATTACAGCTGCAGGTGTCCGCTCTGTGAATCGCAGGGCACATGACCGCAGGCTGGTGCGGCTCATGCCATACTGAGTTAGTAACCCACCTGAGTACTTGTAAATAAATATTATAGTGTAGCACGCGCTTCAGAACACTGCAGTGTATTGATTAAAAAGTAATAGGATATTGCAAGCAACAGTGAAGAATCTCTGCAGATATGTGCAACAAGTTCCATCGGTAATATGCAAGTGAAACTGGAAATATAATTGATGAAGCCAATAGTTCAACAGTGCCACATTAAATGGTATAACCTTATGCAGAGTACAGCTTCAGAAGCTGGAGTTAATCACATGAGATATATCCCTGTTGAAATGCTGAATCATGACAGAGGCTGCTGAGAGGAGTGTTTGAATCACCACAGGTCTAATATGAACAAAAGCCTAGAAGTGCCAACCCTGAACTGTGAAATAACGGGATGTGTGAGAGTGACAGAAAGGGTCATGTATCAATAAATAAAGTAGTAACTCCTGAATATATAAGCCTCAGTTGTGGTTCTACAGAACTTCGTACGTATGGGAATTAAAATTAACATCCCAAACTGATTTCAGTGTGTCTGAATCTTGGTCTTTAAGCCAAAAGTCTGTATATGGTGATGACAGTCAACAATTTCCAGATAGAATGAATGATTGTCTGACACTAAACATCCATAGTTGTCCTCTGCTGTCATCAAAAGTGTAGCAGGATGATGTATCTGATCCATTCAAAATAACTGGGATAGTGATATATATCTGTAACAGGTCCAACATGACGTTCAATTAAAATCATTTGGAAACTATCTTACAAGTTAATTGTGTTTCTATTACAAATGTATAATGTGTAATTTATGGATGTCATCATTTCTTTCTCACCCACCCTATAATTGCAAATTAAAAACTCATAAATATTTAGTATGTGAACATTTCATTAACCATGGACATTTGTCCTGTCGTTTCAAAAATATGCATGTCGTTGTTGCATGTGCCCTGTTCATACCTGCAAACCTGATGACTGTTGCCATTAATCAACCCCTGCATGTTGTTTTGATTGTATATTTCTGTTCAAATAATGCATGCGATATTGATATGCCTGTTGTTCAATGCTGTTAATATCTGAATTGTTTAGTAGAATACCAATGACATGCTAGTTACAACTAATTTGAATGGAATTAATATGCTACTAACCCAGAAACTAACATAACATGCTCACAAACCTAGAATGCTTGGGAAGGCGTGGGACCCAGCGGCCCCACCTCTCCACACCTCATCTGGAGAGTGACTGCACCTGGCACCAGTGCCCAGGCGGTTCCTCCTCCAGGTGGTCTCCTGTACCTTCGGGTCAGAAGTGCTGCAGGGGATGGGGCCTGTCCCCCTCTGCAAGCGTGGCAGAGCCCATCCACTCACCTCCAAGGTGTCCAGTCTGTGGTGCGAAGCGGAGATTCAAGACTCTGTTCTTGGGCCCCTCGTAGCTTGGCAGAGGCCCGGGTGGCACAGCCAGAGCACATGCCTCGCCGTTGTCCCGCCTGCATAACAGCCTCCCAGCACAGCCTCCCCGTCCTGGGCTTAGCCCAGAGGAACAGTGACAACTGCCTATGGGTGGGGATATCAGTTCCACATGTTGCCATCTGTGGGCCTCATGTGCCTGGATATCCCAACCTCCGTCCCCGCCACACACCACGTAACCCCCACATGTGGTTACATATACACTGCCCTGTCAACGTGCTCTGTCTGTCAATTGTCTGTTAACCTACCCAACCTACCTCCCCAGCTATACCACATTACCTTCACCTGACATTACTACTCTCACCTGATAAAAAAATAAAAAATGGCACTCTGTACCCACAAAAAATTACGCCCCCATACATAGCTGTCCATATTTCACAGCACACATGTCCGTGGACATTGAAACTGTTAATTGGTAATTGGCTGTAGGCCAACAGGTATTAATGTTGTTCCTGACACCTCTCTCAGGGGTGGAAGGTTTCAAATGTCACACACCAAATTATGCTACAGCCACAAATGCTACAGCTGTTGCTGAGAAAGACATGAGCATCTATGAACTCACTTGCATCCTTCCTACCGTCCCAAGCTTGTTTCCCTACTGTCTTACCCTCTTTGTGACCCCTTTTCACCACTTCTCCTGTCTTACTGCTTCGTTCAAAGAAAATAGCACGTGGGTGTCTTGGCTTGTGTCTTGATGGAGCTAAGCGCCCGGTCGCGCATGCACGCCCAGACTCCCGGCGCCACAAATGAGCGCAGACCTGGTTTTAAGTGCTTAAAAGTGCCTTTGGCACTTTTGATTGACAGGTACTTTACTCATTTAGAAAGAAAAATAAACTCCTAGTCTCGAACCCAGGACCTTGGAAACACTAGTCTGCATGACCTATCACTAAGCCATGACTCCCACATAAGAGCATAGTGCTAAAATAAATATAACATGTAATAGTAGGAATCAATATAAAGGCAATATAGGATGTGTACTACCCAAAGCATGTCAGGTAGATTTTTAATGCCCGAATTACTGGATTACCATACTAGTTTAGTGTTAACAGAAACAGTCCTGCTAATTGTTAGCTTGTACATAATAATGTAAGGTAATGTACATATATGAAAGTATTATATGTACACACACACATATATATATATATATATATATATATATATATATATATATATATATATATATTAATACATATGAAATATAGTGGTAGGTGTCAGTATTCATACACACTCACTACAGGAAACAGTGAAGATAAATGCTGCTACCAGAATCTACAACACAGCCTGACTCCTGTGAGACTTACTAACTCTTTTAACTGCGTAAAGGTGCCTTCATCACTTTGATTGACAGGTCCTGTACTCATTTCAAAAGAAAAATAAATTCCCACTGTCAGTCTCGAACCCAGATAACACTAGTCTGTATGACCTACCACTAAGCCATGACTCTCATACAAGAACATAGTGCTAAAATAAATATAACATGTAATAGTAGGAATCAATATAAAGGCAATATAGGATGTGTACTACCCAAAGCATGTCAGGTAGATTTTTAATGCCCGAATTACTGGGTTCCCATACTAGTTTAGTGTTAACAGAAACAGCCCTGCTAATTGTTAGCTTGTACATAATAATGTAAGGTAATGTACATATATGAAAGTATGTATATGTACACATACACATATATATATATATATATATATATATATATATATATATATATATATATATATATATATAGATATATATTAATACATATAAAGAAAGATAAAGTGTAGGTGCTGATGTCAGTATTCATACACACTCACTACAGGAAACAGTGAAGATAAATGCAGCAACCAGAATCTGCAACACAGCCTGAACACCCTCCTGTGAGACTTACTAACCCTTTTAACTGCTTAAAAGGTGCCTTCAGCACTTTGATTGACAGGTTCTGTACTCAATTTGAAAGCAAAATAAAGCATACTATTAGGCCCTACCACAAGACCATTGTAACACTAGTCTGTATGACCTACCACTAAGCCATGACTCTCATACAGGAATATGAGTGCTAAAATAAGTAGAACATGTAATAGTAGGAATGAAGATAAAGGCAATATAGGATATGTACCCAAAGCATGTCCAGGTAGACTTTCTTACTGTCCTAATTACTGGATTCCATACTAGTTTAGTGTTAGCAGAAAGGCAGCCCTGCTAATTTGTTAGCTTGTACTTAATAATGTAAGCTAATGTACATATATAGAAAGTATCCTTATATGCACACACACACACACACACACACACACACACACACATATATATATATATATATATATATATATATATATATATATATATATATATATATATATATATTAATACATATGGAAATATAGTTGTAGGTGTCCAGTATGCACACTCACTACAGGGAACAGGTGAGAGAAATAAGTAAACCTGAATTTACAACACAGCATGAATCATGAGAGACTTACTAACCTTCACAGTCACAAAACACTGTCGACAGCATACCAGCATGGTCCACGCCCCACAGGGACTGAAATGGCAACGCCTATCTCACATACCCTTTTATAGCACTGTCCTGAAATCACAGTGAGACATGCAATCAGTACACAACTGGCTGCATGCAATTAGCAATGCTGCCTTTACAATTGGTGCAGAGGCCATCACATGGACCTATGCAGTAGATACCTACAAAAGCATCCAGTACTAACACTCCACACATGCAATACATTCCTATTGCACCAAACTGGACGGAGAAAGAGAGAGAGAGAGAGAGAAAAAGAAAGAAAGAAAGAAAGAAAAGCAACAAAGGCAGTGATAAAGAAAAAAACTGCATCATCACAGCAACAAAAGCATCAGCAGCAGCAGGCAAACAGCAATTAGCACCAGTGACACAGCAACAGCTGACACAAACACAGGTAATGCAAAGTAGCAGGTTAATACTGTGTTTACTGTGAAAACCTCCAATGTATCATATAGTTCACCATATCTAGCCCAGGTATGTCCATGAGATAGGTTGTGTGTACATAGTCCCGATATATGCTTTACAAGTATGTAATATTGCTGTACATGTCTTCCATGCCTTAAAACTTCCATAGCTTAGAACACAAGGCCAGTTATGCATATGATGCAGTAGTTCCCAGGATGTCAGTAGAGGTTCCTCCCTCATTGGTATGGGACCACTGTGTATGTATGGCACTGTTCAGAGTACATATCCTGTAGTATGGCCAGGGTTTAATATCAGTCTGTAATGTGGTGCTATGTCCTCTAGGGGTGAACATATCACATCCAGGGATACAATTTTGTAACAGTGATGCTGTGTGTTCTGCAATGTTGAGGGTGGCCCTCACCTGGACACATGTGAGATGATAGGAGGTTACATTCATCTGTGATAACTAATTCCACTTTGTGTGGGACAATGAGGGGGATACCTGCACTAAACTGTCTGCAAACAATGTTGCCAATATCTGTGCATTTGGTGAATGTGAAGCATCTTACCACTGCTGACCACAGATGCCTTGCCTCATGTGACTCTGCTCTGTGCTGCAGTAGCCTCCTGCTATTGTTATACAATGCCTGTATCTGTAGTCCACTGGACAGGATAAATAAGTGGTGTGCATACGGTCTGGGTTAGATATGTGTGTGCACATTACATGCACTATGGGATGTCTGTGGTAAGCTTTTGCAAAGGGGCCAGCAGTGTGTTGTGGCTTACACACTGGCCCAGTGGAGGCTGTTTCGCATGGATAGCATCACAGTCCTAACTAGTGAATAACTGTGTAATTACATACATACATTGCCAGCAAGGTAGTATACTGTGCTTGTGGTGTTGTTGGGATAAGCGTAAATCCAGGCTGGAGTAATGTGTCCACATCACAGTATTGGATGGCAACACACATACAGTATGTTGGGATGAACACCCCAGAGTGTTCTTCAGAAGTGTTGCCTGTGGAGAAATATCTGGCCATTACTCATGCATCCCTCACACAACACACACACACATGCAACATATGGCAGTAGTATAGCAGTACACATAGGTTCATAGGTTCATACTAGGCTATTTGCCCTAGGGCATTGATAAGCCTAGCCAGACTGTGTTTGTCTTTTGCCACCCAATTAAAATTTATTTTGCTATGCCCTTCTTCCGAGAAGTTAGTATATACTGTGCCTCTGTCTAACAGTGACATAGAAGTGATACCGATCTGGGTACAACTATGATCTCCCATCCACTCATCCAGATTCCTATGGAAGAGAGTCAGTGAGGGACTCTGTCTAACCTGTACTGTGAGTTCATTACAGAGTGAAGGGAGCCTCTGTTATGAATCTGTCCCCTCCAGCATGTCCCACTATTTATTTGCAGTGCTGGGGTTCAGGTCTCTTGAGCGTGTGGCTGTATGGGATTTTTGATTTCCTGAGGTGCAGCATGTGTCCATTACTTCTGGGTTGGACATGGCTGTATACATCAGGCACAGACGTTGCCTCTGAACAGGCAGTATGCCACTGAGTCCAGCTGGATTTTCTTTAACTTCCCGGGCAGCATATGGCATCTGTTTGAGCCTTTGATCCTCTTGATGAGGTACTGTTTGGGTTTTTCCAGTTGCTGTAGGTGTCTGGTTATGCAGACAACAGTCACCCATGGGTTCTCAAGTGGGGCATCCATGGCTGTACTGACTCCCTGGACCCGACGTGCCCAAGGAGGTATGTCAACATCCACTATGGCAGTTTCGACTGTTATGCAGGCACAGGTGCATATGGAAAGGTACACCAGACAGGGTCTGAGGGAGCTGACAGCATGTTGCACAGCCATGACAGATGGCATGCGTGATACATCGGTACTGCTATTCGTAATTTCACAGATGTCATTGACAGACGTTGTGGGGACATAAGCAACAGCTGCTCCCACAACCAGATGTCCATGGCCAGGGGCGATGGTGTGCATTTGGTAGCGTCGATGCGTGGCACGTATGCCGGCAGGTGAACACCAGCTGAAGGACAGTCACCGCTGACGACAACAGGCCCACTCCACGCACCTCAGTGCCAGCAGCAGCCCCCAGCAATGCTGGGTTAGTGCTGTCATCATCAGACGCCCCAGGAGACCACGTGCATTATGGCTCTGGACAGTCCCAACAGGGAACTGTGTCCAGTCAACACACACACCTGCTTCGATGACAGTGTACCCATTCTGGGTTAGTACCGGATAACGGGTCCATAGCACCTGCCAGGTTGTGGCACAGGTACCGTGTCCGTGCTCCACAGACACACTGATCGATCTGGGTGACCTGACAGGTGCAGTCTGTGGCTGTCCACAAAATCCTGTACATGACAGCCATTATGTGGAACTGTGTGCGGCTACACACATGCAGAAATTTAACACCTAGGGCAAATGCTGCACATACACACACACTGCACCAACACTGGTCCACTCCTGTACCATGCCCCTCACAAACACACATACACACACACACATGTCAATTGGTGGTACCAGTGGCTGGCTTTGGCATACTTAACCCACACCCTGTGCATATGATGACACTTGCCACCTCCTGCATACTACAATATCAGTGCAGGAAAGGTAAACATCGTGAAGCTGATGATGCTGGTGGGTGACTACATAGATGTGTATAAGTAGTGTAAATATGTTGGTAAATCGTTCACCATCGTTCCACTATGATTGTGTGTGTATATCCCAGCATTCCCAAGCTGCCGCAGGTAACTGTATGAATGTCCTGAATTGTTATCTGCAACTTATACTATTTACCAAAGTGTACCAGCTGCACACCATCACATGCTACCATTGACTATGGAATGTGCATCATGTGCTGTATTGTAGATTCAGATATATGTATCTTGTTCTGTCACACACATGCATTTTACACACACCCTGCTATTCTCCCCACATACTCACATGCTCACTCAAGGTTATTTCCATTATTTATTACCCTACATGAGTAGCTGTCGACACATGACAGGTACACATTTGAAAAGTGCACTATTTGACATTACTACCCGATTTCCTCCTCTACCTGTACTCACAGGGTGCAGGCAACTCATTAGTTTAAAGTAATGTGCATCCAGGTACTGTGGTTCCCTGATTGCTACATCTGCAACACATGTTTTCCATATGGAATGCAATAACACAGAAACATCCCACATCCACACACTTGCTTAAGCACGATTCAGGTTTCAAAAACACTATCTAGGTATGTTCTGGTTACATCGTGTCGCAGTTACAGTAGCATGTAGCACTATACTGAGTACTGGCAGTTGTCTGTTGTCATGTTGCTTGTAGCCTTAGGGGCGGTGCTATCAACATCATTGTTTGTTAAGGGAAATGCACATTCTGCAGTGCATAGCCCCATTTCCAGCAAAAGCCACATCCCACCCCCAGCATTGTGCACACACACTAACCCTAAAACACATACTTTCCATTTGCAAGATTCAAAACCCTACCTAACTGTGTTATGACACTAGAGACAGACACATTAGCAGAGTGTGCTATTTGCATTAGTGGGATGAATTCTTTCTAATGTGTACTTAGAGGGTGCTGACATCATCTGTGTTTAGGAAGAGGGATGTGCACCCTGTAGTGTGTTCTCCCAGTTGGCAAAAGGCACTTTTCCCTCACAGCATTATGCACACACACATTCCCTTTGCAGGATTCAAACTCCTACCTAGCTATGTTATGATACTAGAGACAGATGCATTAGCAGAGCGCACTACACGAGTTACTGGAGAGCTTTAATTCAGGTAATATAGTTATAGAGTGCTGACATCAATCAGTGCCTTCAAGGGGAATCTGCATCCTGTAGTGTACTGTCACAGTTACTAATAGCATTTCCCACACACACATAGATGTGTTTGAGGTTTGCATATGGGGATCCAGTACTCCAGTGTGATTATAGTATATGGTTCGATTGCAACAATGAGGATATACTTCAAGTGGTGAGCATTTTGTACCTTTCAGTGTTTTGCCCAGATGATCAGGTCCAGTATATTTTCCCCTCTTGTGGGAATGTTGACTACTTCTGTTCCATAGCTAAAGAGTTTCTGAACTATGGGAACCCTAGAGCTTGGGTATTGTGACTTGAGTAATGTTCACAGTCTATGTTTGGGTAGTTGAAGTCATCCAGTATGATGGTGTTTGCAGAGAAATCTATACCTCCTGTGTCGTCATGCAGGCTGTGTGGGATTCCTGAGTTTGAGAGGGTGATGTAAGAGCCCTCTGTGTCTCTTTCCATGTGGTCCAGGAGGTACATCTCAGGTTGTTCACACCAGCATGGACAATGACTGCCCTCATACTTACAGGCCTCTGCTGTGGAGTGACCTGAGTGCCAGGGTGTTATGTGGCACATTCCTATCACCCGACAGGTAGCTAAATGCGTGACCCCTCACCTTGCTCAGTCTGGAGAGCGGACGTCAGTGTGTCTGACTATGCGCATCACCTATTATAGGTGTGTCACATTACTAGGTTTGGCCTGGGCTGCGTGCCTGTTAAGAACACTGACTTCTGTGAGGTCTGTGTGCTTGAGATATGTGTTCATGTTGGCGGGATGCAGCGTGTCTGGCCATTATCATTTTCTGTCCGTGGTCTGGTAAGTATCACCTTTGGTGACATAGGTATTCATATGTCAGCTGGTATACTCGCATTGCAGTGTTACCTACTGGAAAGTGGTACAGCTTGTTTGTTGTGGCCAATGGACTACATGCAGCCCTGCTTACAGTAGCTATGTTTGCATGCATGTTTCCTTGCAGTTACCCTGGAATACTGATCCTGACCTGCCATGCAGAGTTACACAGCTTCTGGGACTCTAGTGACATCTGCATAGCTTACATTATATGTATGTTCATGTCTCACTTGACAGAATGTCACTGTTTCTCCTGTGCAGAGATGCAATGTCGTCTGTGACACTTTGCATATGACTTACCTGGCATCTGTCCACATGAGCAGTCATATATGCCACCGCAGGACTCTAAACCTGATGATGCACACACTCTGAAACATTCCTCAGTGACATGGAGAGAACATCGCCATCTGTGCAGCAACAGATACCGGATTCAGGGCTACCAACAGCACCCCAGCACTACCAAGTTATACTCATACCATGCTTTTCAGGCCAAAAACTTGCAGAAAACCACAAAAGGGGGTGTGTATTGATATTCATCCAAGATACCCATATTATCTCCAGGTTGGTGAATGTCAAAGCACCAAACATCAGAGACTATCCATATGCAAGTAACAATGCACGGGTAAAACTGCCTTCCAGGTTATAGCCTGCTACAGACCACCCTCACAAACACAAGAACCGCACTTGGCCTTCCTGAAAACAGTTGGAAATATGTAAGGTCTGTCCATACACCATTATATTGGGTGAGTTAAAACCACCCAAACACAGACTGGGAGCATGACTGTAGCTCCAACACCCCAGCCCAAAAGATTACTGGGAATTTATATACCAAAAAATGCTATATGAACAACTTGTTACCACTCACACAAGAGGGGAAAAAAACATACTGAACCTGATCATCACTTCAACATGGGGGAACTCTATGCTCCAGACCAGAAGTGTATCCCTCACTGGTAAGATCAGACCATAAACTAATCTCACTGGATATTCATCCCAAGGCCACCCCCTGCACAGAAGAATACAGTCAACAACTCATGTAAAAGCATGTTCACACTCCCTCATAAATGATGTGGAAACCTTCAAAAGCCCCCAGGCCTGTTGAAAATATGGACCAGACTACCCGTGATACCTGTATAAAGGCATTCTATGGACACCTTCAGGAATGCATGGATCATGCAATCCCAAATAAAAAGCAAGACCCAATCCTCCAAAGGCAGACGTCCTGTGTGGTGGACACCAGCCATAAAAAAAAACTATACAATAGAAGGATGAAGCTACTAAATGATACAACAAACTCCCAAAAATGTGAAGGCATCAGTGACATGAGTATTAGAAGAAAACTACAGGTACACTCATAAGATTGTCTACAGGCCATCTTTTGAGAGAGAAGATTCCTACAAGACACTGAGAGGATAATCACAAGGCTTTCTTTAGGTTATGTTAGGAACCTGGGTGGTAATTCCCCAGATATGCTCAGAGGTAGTTCAAGATGTCAAAAGAAACACCAAACACACAGACATTGCCAACATCCTAGTGGACAGGTTCACTGCTAACTTCTCCCCCCCTCCAAACCAAAAGGCAAATATTTCTCCCAGCAGAGTGTTGCCCCCCCTGACATCTCAGATGCTCAGGTAAGAGCTGCCCTCTCCAAAGCAATAAACACTGCATCAATGGGACCAGACAGTGTCCCAGGCTGTGTCCTACATGAACTCCAAGAAGAGCTAAAGCACCCAGACACATAACACTACTGTTCAATCTCAGCCCTGGCTTACTACCCAACGATGATGTGGCCAGAGAGTGGCGCAGTAGCAACAGTGGTCCCTCTACCCATTTAAGGTGGTGCCTTAACGGATCCAGGACACTATCGCCCATAAGTCTGAATAGCTTGGTCTGCAAAGCTATGGCAAGGATCATCATGAACCCTCAAGTAAATATAGATATTAGGGACCTACAGACACTGCATCATACACAGTTTGTGGCTATTGTTAATGGCAGATCCTGCCTCTCAAACCTGTTTGATTTCTTTTGAAACAGTCACCAAGGCCACTGTCAAGGGAAGGTGGTCTACACAGCCTACCTGACCTTGCATAAGCCTTGATACAATACCCACTCTGTGCATTCTAGGGAAGCTCACCAGTGTACATATTAACCCCTATGTCACTACATATATTGCACAGTGGCCGCCTGCAAGGGCAGAACACACATGGTTAGAAATTGCTGGCTTGGCCATGTCAGCTCCTCAAACCAGGCTGTATATACAAGTGGTGTCCCACAAGGCTCGTAGCCCTGGGATCTGTCTTGTTCAGTATATATTTATCAGAGGTACAGGCCAACATGGAAGGACTGTGGCTGACAGTGTTGCAGATGACTGCAAACTGGACACCATAATCAACTCTCCAGCCAACACACGCATATTCCAAAAGGGCCTCTTAGAAACAGACAACTTGTGCCACAGCCATGGCCTCAAACTGAATGCCAAAAAGTGTATAGTCATCCCCTTTAGCAAAACAAAGTGACCACAAAGTACCACATATGTGTTAATCCATTAAGTACAGAAGAAGGAATTATGGACCTTGGGGCACACAAGTTGATACCATTCTCTCATTTGACAAACTTATTATGGCTAAAAGTGGTTAGAAAAACATTTTATATAGGCCACCTCATCATGGAGGGATTCACATGTAGATCAGGGGAGGACATTGTGCCTCTTTACTCATCCCTCATCATGCCCATAATTGACTACAATGCCCCTGTCGGCATGCACCTTACTAGACACCTGCAGCAACTGGAAAGACCACAAAAGTACCTCAACAAGAGGATCAAAGGGCTCAAACATATGCCACATACTGACTGGTTAAAGAAACAGCAGCTCTACTCAGGGACGTCAGGAGACATACGCACTGTACTGATTTCAGTACAACTTATTTAGAAGGGGGGGTAGCTTTTTAAATGTTTGTTTTTCGCGCTTTACTGCACGATGACGTCAGCCAGTCAGAATGGAGCTCACCGCGCATGCGGTATTTCAGCAAGCCGCTATGCACGAGCGGAGAGGATCTTCAAGCAAGTTTTTTGACAGATGTAGGATTCAAAGCTGTTATGGACTATTTAGGCCATTACACTGAGGCCGGTTGGTGAGTTTTGGATGTAGGTATTCAAGCGTTATGTTTTGGATGTAAGATTCAGCGTTATGGAAGACCGAGGAGAGGGTTGGTGAGTAATATAGTGTGTGTGTGTGTGTGTGTGTGTGTGTGTGTGTGTGTGTGTGTGTGTGTGTGTGTGTGAGATTCACAAACAGATCAAGAAGTAGTGCCTATTGGATCTCTGTGATGGTCCATTCAGAAATGTAGATAGCTAGTGTGACCTAGATGAGGCACTAACAAATGCAGCAGGCATTACAAGGACAAGGGAACTATGCAGACACTAATTGAATGACCGTTAACATCACAGCTCAATGATCTATATGCAGTGCAAGTGGGGGTCAGGCAACATTTTTCTGAATTCTGTTGTAAATGGATAGCATTGTGATTTTTTTTGTCTTGTTTTATGTTTGGCAATGTTCTTGCTACTTGCATGTATTCATCGAGGTCGGCATAACAAACATGTGTAGGTTACTGTGTGGAGCTTTAACATCAGGTGGAGGTGCAGGTGACAGTTAATGGGATATGCCAACTACATTTATGGTGGGTTTCTGCAGGAATCTGTCATAGGATGGAATTATGATGCACTTTGGCAGGGTTCCTGCACACTACTTGGTGTGTTCCTTTTATGCAACAAGGCCATTTTCTGGGTATGTATGTTTATATATACACAGAGGACACATGTCTACCTGCAGCCTGTCATGCGGCTAATAGTAAATATGTATGGGGGTATGACATGTATGTACCGTTCTGGGATTTTACCTTTAATCTGCCTTAGTTCTCTAACATGACTATTTCTCTTTCAGCATTGCAAGCAGTTTCTTTCATCTGTTACTCAGCAGAGAGATTAGTGGCTAGGTATGGTAAGTTCCACTAAAAACTGCTGATTTTTTTTAAATGCATTCAGTGCATTATCAGGATAGATTCTTTTATGTCCAACTTCTGATTGTGTCTCCTCACTGTAGGTTCAGATGATGTTTTCTCAGCAAGAACCATAAACAGTAACAGTCCCTGCTAAAGCTGTAACCAAGGAGAGTGAGGCTACTGAAGCTGGGCATGCCTTGTATGTAGGTGTCCTGGCCACTCAGCAACAATTAACCCTTCACCATTTCCTCAAAAGGCCCATCCATAGCTGAAGCAGGTGATGAATGCTGTAGTGAATGGAACTTTAGTCAGGTATATAGCAGCCAGATATGTCTACCAATAGCAGATTCTCTCATCTGGTTGATCCACCACTGGGCCACTAATCATCAATCTCTAGCCAATATCAACTGCCAGCCTAATCCATCATATAAAGATGGATCACATCATTACTTTCTGACTCAGGGTATTGTTGTAGTTAAAACATTTTCTTGATTTGGGTCCTTGGCCATGATTGTAAGTGTTTAGT
>NC_056728.1:833419862-833423180 GCF_019279795.1 Protopterus annectens | reverse complement strand
GGGCTTTTCAACAGTATGCTTATTGCAACGTACTTGCATCCTACAATCTCAGACAAGATTAACAGTCTTATCAGATGGTCATTACAGCATTGCTACTTAAACACAGAGCAGCAGGCAGTTTGATAAGCTTAAATAAACAGTATAAAAAGATGACAGGAACCAGAACATCGTGCAAAATGAAGGAGAGTTGAAAAGCCATTGTACTTGTGTCTACCTTGGAAGGGGGGATACTCTGCACATTTACACTGCATAACTGATCCTCGCCTTGCTTTGACATATGGAGAGACAGTACATGGGGAAGTTGGACATAAGTATGTCACAGTTTGAAATGTCTCTGGCTGACAGCGATGGCCCTGACACATGTCATCCCTATGAACCTCACTGCAAATAAACAAGGACAAAGCCATACATAGAAGTGGGATTATTGCTCTTATAAACTGTGAAAGATTATGAAAAAAGAGTAGGTCTTACATTAGTATGAATTTTCCAAAGGCTATTAAATCTGAAACTGAAGTCATTTCTTTCCATCTTCATTCTCTAATGATTTGCCACTAATTGTCCCCAGAAAAACCACTCAAATTGGTTAAATGGACCAAAAATGTGATGCAATAAGAAAAAATAGCCACACAATACAGCATAACACCTCTGAGATCATCCATGTGCAACTAACATCGGGCAATTCTGCAATGCAAATTGTGGCCTGCTACAGATCACCCTCCCAGGACCAGCACTACACCTTTCTGGAGACAATGGAAAACATGAAGGTCCTACCAAACACCCTGATATCAGGAAATTTCAATTACCCTACCATTAACTGGGAAAAGTACTTGAGTACAAACTCCCAGGCTCAGCGCTTCCTGGAATTTATCAACTCAAATGCCCTGGATCAGCTCATAAACTCCCCTACCAGAGGCCACAACATATTGGACCTGGTCATCACCAACATGGGCAACAGGTGCTCCGTACCGGAGGTCAACCCATCACTGGTAAGATCAGACCATAAACTAATCACCCTCGATGTCCACACCACACCACCACCCCCAACCAAGGAAACCACAGTGAAAAACTTTTCTAAAGCAAAATTCACCTTACTTAAGACAAAGGTGGTAAGTTTCACAGCCCCCACGCTAAAGGATAATACTGCCCAAGATGAAGAATCCTTTACAATTGCACTCTATGAGCATCTACAAAGATGCATGTATCATGCCATCCCTAGCAAAACCAACACTCACTACCCTAAGAGAAGGAAACCAGTCTGGTGGATCCCGGCCATAAACAGGTTATACAACAAAAGGAGGAAATTAGTTCTGAAAAAAAAAAATCCCAAGAAGGAAAGACATCCCTGATCAGTATCAGTAAGAAACTAAGGTCCCTCATAAAATCATCCAAGGTGAACTTCGAAGCAATAATAGCCAAGGATTCGAAAGGTAACCACAAAGACTTCTTTAGCTATGTCAAGAATCTAAGTGGCAACTAGCAGGTATGCTCTAAGATACTGCAATATAGCACAAAATACACTGAACCTACTGATATTGCCAACATACTAGCACATAGATTCAGTGCTAACTTCACCTCCCTCTCACCTTCAAAAGGGGCCACAATACCGGAAAAGTGTAGTGTCCCGGAAATCACAGAAGCACAGCTGAAAACAGCCCTTTCAAAAGCCAAAAACACAGCATCAATGGGCCCAGATGGTGTACCAGCCTGCATCTTGCACGAACTACAGAACAGACTAACCCCCTACCTAAACATGCAGTTCGACCTCAGCCTCTTCACAGGCTACATGCCCATAGAGTGGCGCACAGCAATGGTTATTCCGCTCCACAACTGACCCTGGTAACTATCGCCCCATAAGCCTGACTAGCCTGGGCTGCAAGGCTGGAGTGCATCATCATGGAACTCATCAAGAAAGACATTGAGAACATCCAAACACTTGACCCGACATTTCTGTGGAGGGATTGCTAAGGGAAGTGCAACCTTTTGAGCCAAATGCAGGGGCAGTTGAGATGTTGAGATATGCCTAACTCTATCAAGAAGTTTCCATGTACATAGCAACCAGTTAATGCAGGAAATCTGGACAAGGCAAAAAATGTGTGGGGACATCTAAACAGTACTAAAAACTGATCTCGTATAAATTGAGACCGTTGATCGAACAGGTCTTGCTTTACCATGCATTTTTCGTAAGGTTATGAAGGCTGAAAACCAGTCTCATTTAGTGACTTAATTCCAAAAATAATGTGACAGAAAACCACAATTTTTGAGAGGATACAAAAACCAGAAGCCTTACTTGCTTACACACACACGAAACACACACACACGAAACACACACACACACACACACACACACACACACGAAACACACACACACACGAAACATACACACAAAACACACACACACACGAACACACACACGAAACACACACACACGAAACATACACAAACGAAACACACACACGAAACACAAACACACGAAACACAAACACACATGAACACACACACGAAACACACACACGAAACATACACAAACGAAACACACACATGAAACACACACACACGAAACACAAACACATGAAACACAAACACACAAAAGACAAACACACACACAAGAAACACACACACACGAAACACACACACATGAAACACACACACACACACACACGAAACACACACACACACACACACACACACACACACACACACACACACACACACACACACACACACACACACAAAACACACACACACCCCTTGCTTTCAGTCAGAATCTGGACATTGAAGCAGCACTGAAACCGACATGCAAAGATAGTACATTTAGCCCGTGCCAGACATTAACTTAAGGTTCGGTTTATTTTCACATCACAGACCTCTTGCACAAGAAACACATGCTCCTGAATATATATATATATATATATATATATATATATATATATATATATATATATATATATATATATATATATATATATATATATATATATATATATATATATACATACACAATTTTATTGGGTGTTTTAATTGTTGAAAACATTCCTAAAACAGTGAAACAGTATTCATGCACCAATAAAGACAATACTGCCCAATTCGGAACATTTCCATCACAAGTCTAGTCAAAATCAAGTCTAAGAAAAACAAGCAGCACTAACAGCAAACCACTTCTCCTTGTACTCCACTTCTAATTCTAATTTTTATTTAGCTTTATTAAACTACCAAGTAGCAAACAAGGATCGTGCTGAAACTACCAATCTCTGTGATACCCACACTTGTAGAAATGTTGGTTATCCAAAATAAGTCTGCTGCCTGAAAACAACTATCTAC
>NC_056728.1:833392362-833417362 GCF_019279795.1 Protopterus annectens | reverse complement strand
CAGCGCTTCAAACTAAGTCGGAAATTGAAACCAAAGAAGCGCAGCTTAGAGGCATACACCTACTGTAGCAATTAACAACCAATTGAGGACAACGTGGTTTCACCGTACTACAACTAATTTAAAAAGTTTGGAAACCTACTGAACACAAAGACTTAATATATATAGCTAAACACATCCTAATTAAACAATTGGCTGCTAACTGGGCTAACAATAACTAATAAAAATACATGCAAAACATTTTAACATCCCCCGACCTTCCGACTCAACAATACATACAACGATTTTACTAACAAAACCAAACGGAGCACAACAATTAAAATAACCAGCCAAACGCCATAAAATAGACGGGCGGATTCACGAAGGCTTACACGGAGTTTAAGAGTAGTGTAAGCCTCCCGATCCAGGAACAGCCCAAACCTCCATGTAAGAGACAGCTAAAACGTCTCTTACACGGACTGGGCGTGGAAATGCTCAATACCTCATTTGCAGCTCAAAGATATGCAACTGAGGTATTTGAGCGATCCAGGAAGCCCAAACCAGTCCGTGTAACGGACGTTTTAGCTGCAGAAATGTACTCAGCTGACAACTGAGTACATTTCTGCAAAATTGACAACGGAGCTATGTCAGCTCCAAATAAAGGGTGCATATGTGTCATCTAGCATGCCAATGGCCAAATATGTGGCCATTGGCATTAAAAAGTGATGCAAAATTATTTAAAATAACTTTTTTTTTTTCGGGGGATTTTGATGTTTAACTGCAGTGCACACCCGCACAAACGGGGTGCGCTGCTTAAAAGTGAAAACCGAAGCTTATAAGCTCACAATTGTGGGTTTTATGTATTACATGGAATGACAATGCAGGGACTAGCAGACCAAAAACAATACAGCCACTGTGTAGTGGTTGCCAAGGGGGGGGAAGCTCAGTGTAAGAGATGTAACTAAACATTACTAGGCAATCCTATGTAAATGAGGGTTGCAATACTGAATCACACTGCCACATAGGTAATGAGCACTTTCCAAGTAGTGTAAGAGTTACAGAAGGGGGAGGAATAGAGTAAGAGGTAGGTGACATCACGGGGGGAATGATAGAAATAAATGTACCACATTGGAGGGCAGTGTAACGTGACAGATGACAGACAGACATCAGGGAGAGAGGTGTGTCCCAACAGAACACTAGGAAAGTCAAGAAATAGAGGGTGTACACTATCCCTACACTCAAACTTTCTTGATATACGTGCATGCTAGCATGTGCGCGCGTGTAAGGCAGGCTCACCATGTGGGAGCGTGTTGCAAACCATTTAAAACGGTTTGTGCGGGCGTGCACATGTGTAAGGCAATGTAAACATCAGGAAGCCTGTTGCCTGATGTATAAGGCTGTGTGGGTGCGTTTTACCATGAATCAGCCAAGTCCAAACCATGTAAGTATGTGTGCGCGCGTTTAAGTCACTGTGGGCGTGCTTATGCTGGTGTGCACATTGCTCCCCCTGAGGGAAGAGAGAGGAAAAAGGAAACAACCAGATTACAAGGAAGCTGCCAGAGGATACTGCTGGAGTTAATTGGTGATAACAATTAGAAGCAGGCAATTACACAGGCAGACTAGAAGCCCAACCCAGCACTTAAAACACTGCAAACAGCAATGCAGGGTGTTTCTCTCAAGAGATACTGCAAGAAAGGAGTAAGCTATCAGAATTGAAAACTGAAAAAGCTGAACTCAGAGCAGAAATGCTAGGGGCTGCCATAGCTGTTATAATCAGGCATAGGTGAATTGCTGAGGGTGGTGACAATGCAGATGCTGACAGACAACCCAGAGTTAGGAGAAGGAGAAGAGTATACAGGCCCAGGGTCACCTACCATGGGTTACAAGAGCTGGAAATAGTAGAGCACTACAGAGTGGACAGAGACCTTCTGCAGCAAATTGTTGAGCTGTGCAGGCCACGTCTCACACACAGAACCAACAGAGGGGAACCCATCCTAGTGGAAACCAAGGTATGTGTTGGCCTAAGAATACTAGCAACATGTACCTTCCAGAAACCAACTGGTGATATGATGGGGATATCACAGGCATCAGCCTCCAGGGTACTGCACCAGTTCCTGGATGCCATGTCAGCACATGTCGGTGATCATGTATATTTCCCCAATGCCCGTGAGGTATTGGCCAGCAATATGCGTCTCTTCCAGCAAATAGCGGGATACCCTGAGGTACTGGGTGCAATAGACTGCACGCACATACGCATCAAAGCACCAGCCGGTGAGCGGGGTAGAGCCTATATTAACCGCAAGGGATTCCCCTCCATCAACTGCCAGGTCATGTGTGATGCCCAGGGCATAATAATGAATGTGTGTGCTGGCTGCCCTGGGAGCTACAACGATTCCCACATCTGGCATCTGACGCAACTGTACCAATCATTTGCCAGTGGGGACTTCCACATGGACACCTAGTGGGGGATGCAGGTTATGCACTTGAGCCGTGGCTGATGACACCCATCAGAAATGCACACACACCTGAACAGGAATGCCATAATGAGGCACACGCACAAACACGTAATGTCATAGAGCGTGTGTTTGGGCTGCTCAAGTCATGGTTCTGGTGTCTGGACACATCTGGTGGAGCCTTGCAGTACACACCAACTACATGTACCCAAATGATCATGATATGTGCTATGCTACATAATATGATCCTGCGGAAACAGCTGCAGCAGGACCAGCATAGGGCTGGGCCAAACATACCCCCACCATTGCCAAGGCCACCACAGGCAGAGGGTGACTCGGAGGAGGAACAACCTGACCTTGCCCCAGTAGGCAGAAGGAGGCGTGCCCAGTATGCCCTGGCCTTGGCAAAGAGGCAACGCATAGCACATACACTGGCTCAGTAGGAACACTGGGACTGATACCCCCCTCCAACTTACTCATATAGTAACAGGGACGCCTAACATGACACAACCTGCTTCCAAACATGTACAGGGAGTGTAGTATGTGCATCTGACAGATGCAGCCCTGCAGCACCACCTGAGGCATAAATGCCATGTGTTAAGTAATGTAACACCATGTACCATATGCACACCTAAGGACCCTGACTAACATCCACCCTCACCAATCATGAACCACAAAAACACAAACCCACCTTCATAGGTACCACAAGGGATAGGAACCTAGATGTAATGCTACCCAATGCCAGAAGAATAAACCCACAAGATGCGTGCAGTGTAAACACACAGTATAGAGAATGTAGATATCAGTGCTGTAATAGAAAACTGGGTCAAAGCCCACATCAGCACCCTAACACTACCAGGTCACACCTCATACAGTGATGTACAGCTGCAAAACATGGAACAAGCTACAAAACAAGGGTGACTAGCAATAAATGTCATGGATAACCACACCCCCATGTTGGTACCACAACAAGAAGCAGCATGGATTAGCCATGGTCAAATACCAATGGCTAAAACTGCCTACCACTATATAGCTTGCTGCAGACCACTGTCCTAATAGCAGGAACTGCACCAGGCCTATGTTGGAATACATGAAGATATCAAGCCCCCCAAACCACATTATATTGCTTGACTGAAAATACCTACACATACACCATAGTTTCATAGTTTACTACTAGGCTATCTGCCCTAGTGCATTTATAAGCCTAGCCATAGTGATGTGGCTATTGCCACCCCTTATAGTGGTAATAAGGGTACAGAATAGATTCCGAATATTGTGCCTCTGACTTAGTAGTGACACATTATGACCCCTTTACTTAATCGAATTAATTGACTGTGCCTCTGTCTAGTAGTGACACAGGAGGACCCTGGGGTAAACCTACGATCTCACATCCACTTGTCCAGATTTCTCTTGAAGAGAGTCAGTGAGGGACTCTGTCTAACATGAACTGGGATTCTGTGCTAGAGTGTGAGAAGCCTATGAGTTATGACTCTGTCCCTCCAGCATGTCCTATACATGTATGTGCAGAGGTTCAAATCTTTAGCTCTCATGGTTCTGGTGGATTTGGATTGCTTGCAGTGGAGCATGTCCACCAAATCCTGATTGGACATGGTCTTGTATGTCAGGCATTGGTCACCTGTAAGTAGGCGGTATGCTACTGAATAGAGCTGGATTTTCTTTAGTCTGGTAGCATATGACATGTGTTGCAGACCCTTGATCCTCTTGATAAGGTACTTTTGGGGTCTCTCCAGCTGTTGCAAGTGCTGGGTGAGGTACATACCAAATGGGGCTTTGTATTCAATCATGGGCCTGATAAGGGAGAAGTATAGGGGTACAATGACCTCCTTTGATCTGGATGGAAAACCCTTCATGATAAGGTGGGCAAGATAGAAAGTCTTTCTAACCACTTTGGCAACATGGGTGTCAAACGAGAGGTCACTATCTACATGGGTCCCCAGGTGTCTGATTTGTTTTCTGTGCTCAGTGGGTTGCTGTCTATGTGTTAATTTGTGGGTACTTTGTTCCTCCCAAAGGGGATGACTACACATCAGTTGCATTCAGTTTCAGGCCATGATTCCGGCACCAGCTATCTGTTTTTGTGAGGGCATTCTGTAGGATGTGTGTGCCGGCTGATGTATTCACTATGGTGCCTAGGTTGCAGTCATCTGAAAACTGTGTCAGCCACAACCCTCCTATGTTTGGTTAAACATCTGAAAGGTAAATGCCAAATAAGAGGGGTCCCAGGACAGATCCCTGTGGGACACCACTTGTGACTGGCTTTGAATCTGACAAGGCACCTGCAATGTCGACTTTATGGGTTCTGTTTTTTAGCCATTTTGCAACCTATCCTGTGACATATGGATTTATATTTCAGCTGTTGAGCTTGTCTATGATGCCTGAGTGGGGTATTGTGTCAAAGGCCTTAGCCAAGTGCAAGTAGGCTGTGTGGACCGCTTAGCCCTCATCAATGGCCCTACTGACAGTTTCAAAATAGTCAACTAGGTTCAAAAGGCAGGATCTGCCCATTACAAAGCTGAACTGGGTGGGATCAAGAGTCTGTAGGTCACCAATGTCTCTGTTTAAGAGCTCCATAATGACTCTTTCCATAGCTTTGCAGACAAGGCTGGTTAAGCTTGTGTGGTGGTAGTTCCCAGGGTCTGTGGAGGCATCTCCTTTGTGGAGTGGGACCACTGTTGCTGTATGCCAGTGTTCAGGTACATATCCTGTAACAAGGCTAAGGTTAAATATCATTTTTATATACGGGTTTAGCTCCTCTTGGAGTTCACGTAGCATGCAACTGGGGATACCATCAGGTCCCATTGATGCTGTGTTTTTGTCTTTGCTGAGTGTGGCTCTCACATGGACATCTGAGATGACAGTGAGGTTACATTCAGCTGTGATAACTATCGTCTTTTGGGGGTGAGGGAGGTAGAAAATTGCACTGAACCTGTCTGCCAGAATGTTGCCAATATCTGTCGGGTCACTGAAATTTATGTTGTTGTGTACCAACTCTGAGCATATCTGAGGGTTCCCACCCAGGTTTCTGACATAACTGAAGAAGGCATTGTGGTTATCTTTATTGTCTTTGGTGATTTTTGTCTCAAAGTTGACCTTGGATGTCTTTATGAGAGAATGTAGCTTTTTACTAGTGCTGATCACAGCTGCCTTCCCTTTAGGAGATGTAGCTCTGTCTTGCATTAGTATCCTTCATTTGTTATACAGTTTGTTTATGGCTGGGGTCCACCAGACAGGCCACTTTCCCTTGGTGGAGAGGGTCTTGGTTTTATTTGTGATTGCATGGTCCATGCTTTCTTGGAGATGTCTGTAGAAAGCGTTTGTGAAGGAGTCACCATTGTGTGTTGTGGTTTCCACTGGCCCAGTGGGCTTAAAGGATACCATCTCAGTCTGAAGAAGTGTGAAGTCAGCTTTTGAGAAGTTTGTCACTATACTCTTTGTATTATACTAGCACCGACACATTTGTAGAAAATTTCCCAGAATCCATCAAACAAAATGGACATGCAAAATGTAACACTTCCACAAGAGGGGTAAGCATACTGGATGTGATAATCAGAAATATGTGTACTGGATGTCAAGATGAGAAGTGTAAGACCAGACCATAGAGTAATCACACTGTAGTTACACATCCCGACCCCAGTCCCTGGCCAGAATACCACAGTGAAACACATGTATAAAGCATAGCTTGCACCCCTACAAACCAATGTGGAATCCATGAAAGGCCCTGTGCAAGTCCAGAATATGGGACACACTGCAGAACATGTTATACAGGCATTCCATGAACACAGCCAAGAGTGCTTGGAGTCTGCAGTCACAAATAACAACAAGACACAATGCCATACACCCAGGCATCTGGCATGCTGGACTCTAGCAATTACTAAACCATTGAAGAGAATGAGGAAGCTACCACATGATAGATCAAACATAAAAAGTGAAGTAATCAGTGATCACTAGTATGGCAATAAAATGTGTCCACACATACAATCCACTAAGGCCAGGCAAAACAAGTAGAATCTGTGAATCCAGAGGCAATGTGACACCTGTCCCAAGTACACACACAACAACAACTCACCCCAATAAATACAAATATATGTGATAGACGCAACCAGGTAGCCAAACCGGAGCCTGAGCACCCCCAAATCAGTACTGTCAAAACTAGTCAGGAGGACAAGGTAACCACATACACCACAAACCCAGTCCCACATAGACCGACAATGACTGTAAACCAAACACATAAACACAAAAACATTCCCAGAGGCCCTAATTACAAACACACAACACCAACACAAGCCTCCAAAGCAGACACCCAATAAAACAACCTCCAGACATAGCACATGTAACACATAGTACACAAAGCTGGTGTGCCAAACAGTCACAGGACAGAAGGAGAAACAACATGCCTGATACAGTTGTAATAGGTGACTCCATAGTAAGACATGCTGCTGTTCCAGGGATGGCTTGCACCTGTTACCCATGGGCGTCTGGATATTGCCTAAGGCTTTTGCAACCTACAGAGATCCTTTTGTAGGCAAGGCCGAAAAGACTAACCCACCACCATAGAAAACAAAACTGGAAAGAAACAGAAGGGTAATGCTGATCAATGCCAGACGTGTAAACCTCAATATGCATGCTCCTGAGGCCCTCCCAGTATGGAGAACATCGATGTCTGTCCAGTGATAGAAACCTGCTGCAAGCCTCATGACAGCACACCAGCACTACCAGGTAATACCACATATCATGTGTTATGGCCACAAAACCTGGAACAAAACATAAAAGGAGGGTGAGTATCCATATTCAGCACAGACACCTATAAGTCCAGTTAACTGACAATGCTTACGTCATTGCAGTCCACCCATGTGCAACTAACCGTAGGCAAGACTGCTGTACAGTCTGTAGCATGCTACAGACCACACTCTCACACAGGAACCCCACCCGCTGTACTGAAGACAGTGGACAGTATGAATGTACCACCAAATACAAAACAAGGTACACACAAATTACCACATAGGTGGTAAACCATTATGTATGGAAGGAGTAATCAGGGACCTAGTGACACAAGTGGACAGTAACCTGTTATGTGACAGTCACATTGCCAATTTGGCTAGGAAGACTGTCTATATTGGACACTGTATCATGAAAGGATTCACATCTACGTCAACAAAGGTCATTGTGCCCCTATACTGTTCCCTTATCAGACCATAATATAGTACAATGCCTCATTTGGGATGTACATTACCTGGCACCTGCAGCAGTTAGAAAGACCTCAAAGGTACCTCACCAAGAGTTAGAAAGGGTCTCAAATATATGTCATATGCTGCCTGGCTGTAGACACCACAGCTGAATGCAGTCACATACTGCCTACACAGAGGCATTGTATGTCTGTTGTACAAGTCCATGTCCAACACAGAAGTAATGGACATGCTCCACCCCAGAAAACTCAAAGCCATCGGAGCTGTGTGAGTCAGAGATGTCAACCTCAACACATAATCAAATAGGATGTGCTGGAGGGACAGATACCTAACCCTGAGGCTCTCCACACCCTGGAACAGAATACCACTACATGTTAGGCAGAGCCCCTCACTGACACTCTTCAACAGGAAGTTTGCAAAATGGATGGATAATTGTAGATGTACACTGGGGGTCTTTACTGTGTCATGTCCAGACAGAGGCACAGCTAAGTAAATCATAAATGGCCATAATATTCACATAGCAAGGGGTGGCAAAAGCCACACACACTGTGGCTAGGCTTACAAATGCCCTAGGGTGGATAGCCTAGTATGAACCTATGAACCTATTATGATACAAATTGTACAGGACACTAAGGATAATCCCAAGGCTGCTGCAACTGATGGTAGGAAGCGTGTTGTGAATTCCCAGATATGCTCTGGATCACACAAATATTACAAACAACATACCAAACACACATACATATTGCCAACATACATCCAGACAGGTGCAGTGCAAACCTCCCCCCCCCATAATGCAACATATCTTTCCCAGCAGACTGCTGCCTCCCTGACATTATGTCAGCCTTACCACAGGATATGTACCCAAAGAGCAGTGTAAAACAACAGTGGTCATTCTCAGGAAAGGTGTCGCCTGAATGGTTACTAAAAACAACCACCACAGAATCCTGAGAAGCTTGGTCTGCACAGCTATGGAAAGGATCAGCATGTACCGCAGACATAAAGATATTGGGGATCTATTGACACCCGACCCTACCCAGTGTGGGTTTATTAAGTGCAGACCCTGCCCCTAAACATGTGTGACTCAGTTGAAACAGTAATTGAGGTCACTGATGAGGGCAATGTGGTCCACACAGCGTAGCTGGACCTTGCAAAGCCTTCCATACAATACCCTACGTGTTCAATATAGATATGCTCACCAGCTTATATATACACCCCTATGTCACTAGAGGGGTTGCAAACCAGACCAACGACAGAACTGACATGGTCAGGCATGCTGCAGCCATGTCAGACTACAAACCACATATAACAGGTATCCCACAAAGCTTGGTCCTGGGACCTTCCCCGTCTGGTATATATGCCCCATAGGTACAGGCCAACATGTAAGGACTGTGCCTGAACATGTTTGCAAAGGACTACAAACCGCCCAACATATCTGACACTCCAGCTGACACAAGCATCCCACAAAAGGGCCAGATAGAAACAGACAACTGGTGCCATAGCCATGTCAGCAAGTTAAATGGAGAAAACTGTATAGTCAACCTCTGTGTATATACAGTAAGTGACCACCAATTACCACATAGGTGTTAACCCATTACATACTTAACATGTAATGACAGACCTGGGTACACAAGGTGATAGATATCCTGCATTGGACAAACATGTGGCTGTAATGTTAACGGAAACAATCCATATACCAACCTAATCATGAAGGTTACGACATCTAGATAAGGGGAGGTCATTGTGGTTCTGCAGTTATCCTTCATCAGCATTACAATTGACTACAACAGCCCCTGTGGGGTGTACCTCAGCAGACACCTCCATCAACTGTCAAGTCCACAACAGTACCTCACCAGGAGTATCAAAGAGCTTGAATGGATGTAATGTGTTGCCTGATTAAACAGAGTGCAACTCCACACACTGCCATGCTGGCCACCCAGATGCAAGCTGTGCCTGATGTAGAAAGCCATGTCCAAGCTGGAATCAATGAACATGCTGCACCTTGTACAATCTGAATGGCAGTGAGCTATGCACATGAGGGACCTGAACCCCAGCACTGACATACATAGGACAAGCTGTACTGCATTATCCATAACACAGAAGCCACCCCCACGCATGAGTAAACTACCAGTACAGGTTATCCATAGAGTCACTCGTTGATTCTCTTCAACAGGAATCTTAATGAGTGGATGGGAGATGGTAGGTTTACCCTGGGTATCACTGTTATGTCACGGGTAGACAGAGGCACAGTATACTAAACATGACATATGTCATGGCAAACTACACTTACAATGTGTTGAAGGACAAACACACTCTCTGACTAGCATTAGAAATGGCCTAGGGCACATCGGTAGTGTTTGCCAATGTACACCTATGTTGTGGAATACACTACTGATGTTGGATGAGGCTGTTGTAAGTAGTTAATATCTGAACATAATGCAACATGGTCAGATAGGTTCATAGGTTCATAGGTTTATACTAGGCTATCTGCCCTAAGGCATTTATAAGCCTAGCCCAGAGTTTTGTGGCTTACGCCACCCCTTATATGAAAAAATACTGTACCCATTAGTTTGTTGTGCCTCTGTCCAGCAGTGACACAGAGATGATTCCCGGGGTAAACCTACGATCTCCCATCCACAGGTCAAGATTCCTCTTGAACAGAGCCAGCGAGGTGCTCTGCCTCACATGGACCAGGATTCTATTCCACAGCATAGGGAGTCTCTGAGTGATAAATCTATCCCTCCAGCACGTCCTATTTATATCCGTGCTAAGGTTTAAGTCACTTGCTCTAGTGGTTCTGGTGGATTTGGATTTTTTGAGGTGGAGCATGTCCATTAATTCCTGGTTGGACATGGCCTTGTATGTCAGGCACATGTCACCTCTGAGCAGATGGTATGCGACTGAATAGAGCTGGAGTTTCTTCAATCTGGCAGCATATGACAGATGTTGGAGTCCCTTTATCCTTTTGGTGAGGGACTTTTGGGGTCTCTCCAATTGCTGCAGATGTCGGGTGAGATACATCCCGAATGGGGCATTGTACTCGATCATTGGTCTGATAAGTGAAGAGTACAGGGGAACAATGACCTCACTAGATCTGGATGTGAATCCCTTCATGATCAGGTGGGCAATGTAGAAGGTCTTTCTAACCACTTTAGCAACGTGAGTGCCAAAAGAAAGGCCACTGTCAACCTGGGTCCCCAGGTCCCTGATAACCTCTTCTGCGCTTAGAGGATAGCCACCTATATGGTAGCTTGGGGTTACCTTGCTTTTCTCGAAGGGTATGACTATACATCTTTTGGCATTTAACTTCAGGCCATGGCTCTGGCACCAGCTATCAGTTTCCATGAGTCCCCTCTGAAGGATATCCGTGTCTGATGCACTTTCCACTATGGCGCCCAGTTTGCAGTCATCTGCAAACTTTGTCAGCCAAAGTCCTCCCATGTTGGCCTGTACTTCTGAGAAGTAGATGCCGAACAATAGAGGGCCAAGGACCGAGCCCTGTGGGACACCACTTGTGACTGGCTTGGAGTCTGACATAGCGCCAGCAACTCTAACCCTGTGGGTTTTGTCCTTAAGCCAGTTTGCAACCCATCTTGTGACATATGGGTTTACATTTAAGTTGGTAAGTTTTTCTACAATACCCGAGTGGGGTATTGTGTCGAAAGCCTTTGCAAGGTCAAGGTAGGCTGTATGGACTGCCTTTCCCTCATCAATGGCCTTGGTGACTGTTTCGAAGAAGTCGACCAAGTTCAAAAGGCATGATCTGCCCTTGACAAAGCCAAACTGGGACAGGTCCAATGTCTGCAAGTCCCCTATATCTTTGTTTATGAGCTCCATTATGATCCTCTCCATAGCTTTGCAGACTAGACTTGTTAAGCTTATGGGGCGGTAATTACCAGGGTCCGTAGAGGCACCACCTTTGTGCAGATGTGCACAACTGGACCCTAACCAGGCTGTTGTGCTCACTATGGAAATGTAAAGCAGTGATAGGACTAAAGCCCAGGATACTGTCCACCACAGTGAAAGTACTGAACCACTGCACTATACAGTACTACAGTGTTAGGTCAGTATGAACGGATGTTGACAATTGTATGCAAAGTATCCCATGCAAAACCTGCAGGCACAGTATAATCCCTGTTGTGTTCACACAAAAAGCATTTGGACAGTAACTACTCAACATGACACAGAACACACAACCATAAACAGGAGATATTTGTTGAAGTTCACACTCATCCACAAATGTGATGGGCTGCAGAGTTCAACATATGGAAAACTCACACTGGGCATGCTCACACACTTTGATAAATGAGACATATTTCACACAACATGCCATGGGAAGGCTGAACTGGGCATGCTCACACACTTAGTCCAAATATCAGTTTAGCGTTTTGCCACATATATCTGGTATATGTACGTGTTATTCCAGTAACCAACAACATTATAGCAATCTGACCAGTGCTCACACTTAAATGACTACAGAGACATACATGATATAGTGGATTTCACCCATATGCAAACATCTTCCACAGATACACAAGTTGTTCATACAAACAGGAAATGTTATGGCAATAAAGACCTGCAAACACTGCTATCAGCACCAAATAATGTGCATCTGACAGTTAAACATATGAGTGTAGAGGTCAACACTAGGCTGTTTGCCCTAGGAAATGACAGCTTATCCAGAGTGTGTGTGTGTGGGTGATTGTGGTTGGTCTGTGTGCAAGTCTGTGTGAGGGAAATGTTCCTTTTAGCATCTGGGAAAACACACCACAGGATGCCCATTCTCCTTTCTAAACACTGATGATGTCAGCACCCTATAAGTATATCAGGAGAAAAAAAATCTCCTGGAAATCCGAATAGTGCGCTCCGCTAATGCGTCTGTCTCTAGTGTCATAACATAGTTAGGTAGGGGTTTGAATCTAGCAAGTGCGTGTGAAGGGGGTTTAGTGTGTATGAAAGGAACTTCCCTTTTGGCAACTGTGAAAACACACCACAGGATGCCCATTCCCCTTTCTAAACACTGATGATGTCAGCACCCTATAAGTATATCAGGAGAAAAGAACTCTCACAGTAATGCAAATAGCACGCTCTGCTAATGCAGTCATTTCTAGTGTCATAACATAGTTAGGTAGGGGTTTGAATTCAGCAAGTGGCAAGTGTGTGTGAAGGGGGGTTCGTTGTGTATAAGTGTGTATGAAAGGACCATCCCTTTTGGCAACTGGGAAAACACACCACAGGATGCCCATTCCCCTTTCTAAACACCGATGATGTCAGCACCCTATAAGTATATCAGGAGAAAAGAATTCCCCCAGTAACGCGAATAGCACACTCTACTAATGCATCTGTCTCTAGTGTCATAACATAGTTAGGTAGGGTTTTGAATCCAGCAAGTGTGTGTGAAAAGGGGTAGTGAGTGTGTATGAAAAGAACAGCCCTTTTGGCAACTGGGGAAACACACTACAGGATGCACATACCCCTTTCTAAACAATATCACAATTATTTATGGCTTTTGATTCCAGACATGTCACGTGTGTTTTGCTCACACAGAATGCCCATGTGTGCGGGTTGTTTCTCACAATAATGCATGACATCGATTAAACCAGTTATGGCAATGCACACATGATGTATGTGTGTGCCAAATACACATATGTACCTGTGACCTTCAATAGTTACCATGTGTGATGCCTGCCACATGTGAATACATGGTATTTGCACTGGGTAACATTATGACTGTGGTCTTCTGTGCAGGTGCTGCATGTGGGATGTGTATATACAGTGCGAGATGTAGATGCTATCAACCTAGTAGTGAGGGATACACACCTGGTCTGGGGCATATAGTCTACATGTTGTTGATGAAGAGGTGCTGCATGTTTTCACCTGTTGTGGGAGTGGTAAGAAGTTGTTCCATAGCAATGCAGTGACTGCATGCTAAGAACCTTTCAGCTAGGGTGTTGTAGCTACAGTAATTCATTAGCATTCAGTAATATGTCAGCATTCCTGGTGAGGGTATGATGCCAACCAAGGTCAGGGTTCTACCAGCCTGTGCCACTTGCTCAGTGAGCCCTTCCATGTTCCCTATCATGTATTCCAGTGAGGGACATCACACATCAGCTGTAGTGGCATGGACAATGACTGAGTCATATGTGTCCATGCATCTGACTGACCTGTATGCTTGTGTTATGTGGTGGACCATAGTGCCCCATGAGCATATCACTGTGACCTTCACCTTGTCCAGCCTGGTGAGCATGACCTCACTGTACCGGACAATAAAAGTACCTAACACAACTGCAGCAGGAGTGTTGTATAGCTGTACAGACTGTGCTTGTTTGGCACACAGGATTTGTGTGCTATGTGTTATGCGTGCTGTGTTCAGGCCTAACGTATGCCTGTGTGCCAGCTGCAGAGGTGCCTGCCACTCAGGCAGGATGCCATTCTTAGGCTCCACGAATGGCCCGGTGTGTTCCCATGCTTGTATTGCTGTCAGTGTAGGTCTACATCAGACTGGTATTGCAGTCACTGTAGTATTTCATGCCACCTGACAGGTTATGCCAGTACTGGGTTCAGAGTGCTTAGTCCACAGTTTGGCTATGTGTTTCCATCTCATACATGTGTTGTACATCCATGGGTAGGAGATAGGGTTGACTGTGTACATGTGGCAGCTGTGACATTACTACATGACTCACATATTCCACAACTGTACCATAGAGGTGACTGACAACTGACCTTTGCACATGCTACCATAGTATTGAGATTGCATTGGTGAATAACAGCACATAGGGCCAATGGTGAACAAGATACATAGGTTCATAGGTTCATACTAGGCTATCTGCCCTAGGGAATTTATAAACCTAGCCAGAATGTGTGTGGCTTTCACCATGCATTGTAAATCTATCTTGCTATGCCCTTTTCCAAGGTTAGTATACTGTGCCTCTGTCTAACAGTGACACATAAGTGATACCCAGGGTAAATCTACAATGTCCCATCCAGTCATTAATATTCCTCTTGAAGACAGTCACTGAGTGACTCTGCCTAACCTGTATTGGGATAATATTCCAGAGTGAAGGGAGCCTTTGAGTTATGAATGTGTCCCTCCAGCATGTCCTATGTATATCACTCCTGAGGTTCAAGTCTTTCCAGCGTGTAGCTTGATGGGAGTTGGATATTCTGAGGTGCAGCATGACCATTAAGTCAGGGTTTGACATGGCTTTATATGTCAGGCACAGATTGCCTATGAAGAGGCAGTATGCCACTGAGTAGAGCTGCTGTTTCTTTAACCAGTCAGTATGTGGCATCTGTTTGAGCCCTTTGATCCTCTTGTTGAGGTACTTTTGTGGTCTTTCCAGTTGCTGCAGGTGTCTGGTAAGGTGCATGCCGACAGGGGCATTGTAGTCAATTATGGGCATGATGAGGGATGAGTAAAGAGGCACAATGTCCTCCCCTGATCTACATGTCAGCACTCTATAACTATAGTACCTGAATTAAAGCTCCCCAGTAATTTGTATAGAGCGCTCTGCTAACGCGTCTGTCTCTAGTGTCATTACATAGTCAGATAGGGGTTTGAATCCTGCAAAGGGAATGTATGTGAGTTAGTGTGAGTGGGGTTTGTGTGTGTGCATAATGCTGTGAGGGAAAAGTGCCTTTTGCCAACTGGGAGAACGCACTATAGGGTGCACATCCCTCTTCCTAAACACAGATGATGTCAGCACCCTCTAAGTACAGCATTAGAAAAGATTTCTCCCACTAATGCAAATAGCACACTCTGCTAATGTGTCTGTTTCTAGTGTCATAACACAGTTAGGTAGGGGTTTGAATCTTGCAAATGGAAAGTTTGTGTTTTAGTGTGAGTGGGGTTAGTGTGTGTGCACAATGCTGGGGGTGGGATGTGGCTTTTGCCAAATGGGGCTACGCACTGCAGGGTGCACATTTCCCTTAACAAACAGTGATGTTGACAGCACCCTATACAAACAACATGACAACAGACAACTGCCAGTACTCAGTATAGTGCTACATGCTACTGTAACACGCACATGTACCAGAACATACCTAGATAGTGTTTTGAAACCTGAATGTGGCAAGTGTGTGGATGTGGGATATTTCTGTGTGTGCATTTCCATATGGAAAACATGTTGGGTGTGGCAATCAGGGAACCACAGTACCTGATGCACATTACACTTTTAAACTAATGAGGTTGCCTGCACCCTGTGAGTACAGGTAGAGAGGAGGAAATCGGTAGTAATTCAAATAGTGCACTTTTCAAATGTGTACCTGTCATGTGTCGACAGCTACTCATGTAGGGTAATAAATAATGGAAATGGCAGGTGAGCGTGTGCATGTGTGGGGGTAGCAGGGTGTGTGTAAATGCATGTGTGACAGAACAGATACATACAGCTGAATCTACAATACAGCACATGATGCACATTCCCATAGTCAATGGTAGCATGTGATGGTGTGCAGCTGGTACACTTTGGTAAGTAGTATGGGTGCAGATAACAATTCAGGACATTCATACAGTTACTGCAGCAGGAATGCTGGGATATGCACACAATCATAGTGGAACAGTGAACAGTTGCCAACATGTTACTACTTATACACATCCATGTAGTCACCCTGTGCATCAGCAACGTGTTTACCTTTTCCTGCACTGATGTTGTAGTATGCAGGAGGTGGCACAGTGTCATCATATGCACAGGGTGTGGGTTAGGTATGCCCAAGCCAGCCACTGGTACCACCAGTTGACATGTGTGTGTATGTGTGTTTGTGAGGGGCAGCAGTACAGGGTGGACCAGTGTTGGTGCGGTGTGTGTGTGTGTATGTGTTTGCCGTAGGTGTTAAATTTCTGCATGTGTGTAAGCATGCACACAGTCCCACATAATGGCTGCCATGTACAGGGTTTTGTGGACAGCCACAGACTGCACCTGTCAGGTCATCCAGATCAGTGTCTGTGGGCACAGACACTGTACCTGTGCCTGGCAGGGGTGCTATGGACCGTATCTGGTACTAACCCAGACTGGGTACTGTCATCGGAAGCGGGTGTGTGTTGACTGGACACAGTTCCCTGTTGGGACTGTCCAGAGCCACGTGCACATGGTCTCCTGGGGCGTCCTGATGACAGCACTAACCCAGCATTGCTGGGGCTGCTGCTGGCACTTGAGGTGCGTGAGTGTGCCTGTTGTCAGCGGCGACTGCCAGCTGGTGCTGTTGCTGGCATACGGCCACGTCGACGCCGCAAACGCACACCATCGCCCTGGCCCATGGGCATCTGGTTGTGGAGCAGCTGTTGTATGTCCCCACAACGTCTGTCAACGACATCTGTGAAATTACGAATAGCATTCGCAATGTCACGCATGCCATCTGTCATGGCTGTGCAACATGCTGTCAGCTCCATCAGACCCTGTCTGGTGTACCTTTCCATACACGTCTGTGCCTGCATAACAGTCTGAAACATAGTGGAGGTTGACATACCTCCTATGGCACATCGGCCAGAGGCAGTACGGCCACGGATGCCCCCATGAGAACCCATGAGCGACTGTCTGCGTAACCAGACACCTACAGCAACTGGAAAAACCCCAACAGTACCTCATCAAGAGGATCAAAGGGCTCAAACAGATGCCATATGCTGCCCGGTTAAAGAAAATCCAGCTGGACTCAGTGGCATACTGCCTGTTCAGAGGCAATCTGTGCCTGACGTATACAGCCATGTCCAACCCAGAAGTAATGTACATGCTGCACCTCAGGAAATCAAAATCCCATACAGCCACACGCTCAAGAGACCTGAACCTTAGCACTGAAATAAATAGGACATGCTGGAGGGACAGATTCATAACCCAGAGGCTCCCTTCACTCTGTAATGAACTCACAGTACAGGTTATGCAGAGTCCCTCATTGACTCTCTTCCATAGGAATCTGGATGAGTGGATGGGAGATCATAGTTGTACCCCGGGTATCACTTCTATGTCACTGTTAGACAGAGGCACAGTATACTAACCTTGGAAAAGGGCATAGCAAAATAAATTTTAATTGGGTGGCAAAAGACAAAACATTCTGGCTAGGCTTATCAATGCCCTAGGGCAAATATCCTAGTATGAACCTATGAACCTATTTGTACTGCTATACTACTTCTGCCATATGTTGCATGTGTGTGTGTTGTGGGAGATGCGCAGGTAATGGCCAGATATTTCTGCACAGGCAACACTTCTGAAACACTCTGGGTGTTCATCCCAACATACTGTATGTGTGTTGCCATCCAACACTGTGATGTGGACACACATTACTCAGCCTGGATTTACATATCCCAACAACACCACAAGCACAGTACACTACCTTGCTATGTATGTATGTATGTAATTACACAGTTATTCACTAGTTAGGACTGTGATACTATTCATGCAGCCCACTGGACCAGTGGAAGCCACAATACACACTGCTGGCCCCTTTGCAAAAGCTTACCACAGACATCCCACATAGTGCATGTAATGTGCACACACATATCTAACCCAGACCGTATGCACACCACTTATTTATCCTGTCCAGTGGACTACAGATACAGGCACATTGTATAACAATAGCAGGAGGCTACTGCAGCACAGAGCAGATTCACATGAAGGCAAGGCATCTGTGGTCAGCAGTGGTAAGATGCTTCACATTCACCAAATGCACAGATATTGGCAACATTGTTGCAGACAGTTTAGGTGTAGATACCCCCCCATTCTCCTACACAAGTGGAATTAGTTATCACAGATGAATGTAACCTCCCTATCATCTCACATGTCCAGGTGAGGGCCACCCTCAACATTGCAGAACACACAGCATCACTGTTACAAAATGGTATCCCTGGATGTGTGATACGTTCACCCCTAGAGGACATAGCACCACATTACAGACTGATATTAAACCCTGGCCATACTACAGGATATGTACCTGAACAGTGCCATACATACACAGTGGTCCCACACCAATGAGGAGGAACCTCTACTGACCCTGGGAACTACTGAATCATATGCATAACTGGCCTTGTGTTCTAAGCTATGGAAGTTTTAAGTATGGAAGACATGTACAGCAAAATTACATATGTATATATATCAGGACTATGTACACACAACCTATCTCATGGACATACCTATAGATAGTGAACTATGATACATTTGGAGGTTTCACAGTAAACACAGTATTAACCTGCTACTTTGCATTACCTGTGTTTGTATCAGCTGTTGCTGTGTCACTGGTGCTAATTGCTGTTTGCTGCTGCTGCTGCTGGTTTTGTTGCTGTGATGATGCAGTTTTTTTATCACTGCCTTTATTGCTTTATTTCTTTCTTTCTTTCTTTCTTCTCTCTCTCTCTCTCTCTCTCTCTCTCTCTTTCTCCGTCAGTTTGGTGCAATGAATGTATTGCATGTGTGGAGTGTTAGTACTGGATGCTTTTGTAGGTATCTGCATAGGTCCATGTGATGGCCTCTGCACCAATTGTAAGGCAGCATTTGCTAATTGCATGCAGCCAGTTGTGTACTGATTGCATGTCTCACTGTGATTTCAGGACAGTGCTATAAAAGGGTATGTGAGATAGGCATTGCCCTTTCAGATTGTAAGGGCGTGGACCATGCTGGTATGCTGTCGACAGTGTTCTGTGAGTGTGAAGGTTAGTAAGTCTCTCATGATTCATGCTGTGTTGTAAATTCAGGTTGCTGCATTTCTCTCACCTGTACCCTGTAGTGAGTGTGTATGCATACTGACACCTACAACTATATTTCCATATGTATTAATATATATCTATATATATCTATATATATATATATATATATATATATATATATGTGTGTGTGTGTGTGTGTACATATACATACTTTCATATATGTACATTAGCTTACATTATTAAGTACAAGCTAACAATTAGCAGGGCTGTTTCTGTTAACGCTAAACTAGTATGGGAATCCAGTAATTAGGACAGTAAAAGTCTACCTGACATGCTTTGGGTAGTACACATCCTATATTGCCTTTATCTTCATTCCTACTATTACATGTTCTACTTATTTTAGCACTATATTCCTGTATGAGAGTCATGGCTTAGTGGTAGGTCATACAGACTAGTGTTACAATGGTCTTGTGGTAGGGCCTAATAGTATGCTTTTATTTTGCTTTCAAATTGAGTACAGGGCCTCTCAATCAAAGTGTTGAAGGCATCTTTAAGCAGTTAAAAGGGTTAGTAAGGCTCACAGGAGTCAGGCTGTGTTGCAGATTCTGGTTGCTGCATTTATCTTCACTGTTTCCTGTAGTGAGTGTGTATGAATACTGAATATTTCATATGTATTAATATATATATATATATATATATATATATATATATATATATATATATATATATATATGTATATGTATGTGTACATATACATACTTTCATATATGTACATTACCTTACATTATTATGTACAAGCTAACAATTAGCAGGGCTGTTTCTGTTAACACTAAACTAGTATGGGAATCCAGTAATTCGGGCATTAAAAATCTACCTGACATGCTTTGGGTAGTACACATCCTATATTGCCTTTATATTGTTTCCTACTATTACATGTTATATTTATTTTAGCACTATGTTCTTGCACGAGAGTCATGGCTTAGTGGTAGGTCATATAGACTAGTGTTACCAAGGTCCTTGGTTTGAAACTGACAGTGGGAATTTATTTTTCTTTCGAAATGAGTACAGGACCTGTCAATCAAAAGTGCCAAAGGCACTTTTAAGCACTTAAAACCAGGTCTGCGCTCATTTGCATGGAGCTCACGCATGCGCACTGGCGTTTAGCTCCACGCACACAAGAGCACACCCGCACTATTTTCTTTGAAAGAAAAGAAAAAGGGGTGACAGTAAAGTGGTAAAAAAGGGGTCACAAAGAGGGTAAGACAGTAGGGAAACAAGCTTGGGATTTGCAGGAGGGATGTAGGTGAGGCCCATAGCTGCCCATGTCTTTCTCAGCAACAGCTGTGCATTTGTATGTAATTTGGTGTGACATTTGAAACCTTCCACCCCTGAGAGAGGTGTCAGGACAACATTAATACCTGTTGTACAGCCAATTGTAATTAACAGTTTCAATGTCCAGTGGACATGTGTGCAACATGGGCAGCTATGTATGGGGCGTAATTTTTTTGTGGGTACAGAGTGCCCTTTTTTTTTTTTTCAGGTGAGAGTGGTATGTCAGGTGAAGGTTGTCAGTATAGCTGGGGAGGTAGGTTGGGTAGGTTAACAGACAAGACAGACAAGACGCATACAGGGGTGGTGTATGACACATGTGGGGGGGGTTACACAATTGACGGGGACGGAGGTTGGGATATCCAGGGCACATGAGCCCACAGATGGCAACAGTGAAACTGATATCCCCACCCATAGGCAGTTGCTACTGTTCCTTCACAGCCCAGGATGGGGCTGTGCTGGGGGCTGTGCAGGCAGGACAACGGGCATGTCCGTAAGCTGTGCCACCCGGGCCTCAAGCTGGCGTAGGGGCCCAAAAAAAAAGTCTTGAATCGCCCTTCGCACCACAGACCGGACACCTTGGAGGGTGAGTGGACGGGCTCCTCCGGCCACGCTTGCAGAGGGGGGACAGGCCCCATCCCCTGCAGCACTTCCACCCAAAGATGGCACAGGGCCACCGGAGGAAGGTCCGGCCTGGGCACTAGTGCCAGGTGCAATCGCCAGATGAGGTGGGAGAGGTGGGTCCGCTGGGACCCGCCTTCCCAAGCGTTCTAGGTTTGTGAGTATGTTATGTTAGTTTGGGTTAGTAGCATATTATTCCATTCAAATTAGTTGTAACAGCATGCATTGGTATTCCCATTAAACAAACACCCAGATATTAATACCATTGAACAACAGGCATATCAATATCACATGCATTATTTGAACAGAAATACACAATCAAACAACATGCAGGGTTGATTAATGGCAACAGGCCATCAGGTTTGCAGGTATGAACAGGGCACATGCAACAACGGACATGCATATATTTTTGAAACAACAGGACAAATGTCCATGGGTAATGAAATGTTCACATACCAATATTTAGTGAGTTTTTTAATTTGCAATTATAGGGTGGGGTGGAGAAAGAAAATGTTGACACATTCATAAATTATACATTGATATACATTTGTAATAGAAACACAATTAACTTGTGGGTGATAATTTTCAAATGATTTTTAATTGACTGTCATGCTAGACCTGTTACAGATACATCACTATCCTAGTTATTTTGAATTTGATCAGATACATCATCCTGCTACATTTTGATGATAGGGCAGGGGACAACTATGGATGTTTAGTATGTCAGACAATCATTCATTCTATCTGAAAATTGTTGACTGTGATCACCATATACAGATTTTGGCTTAAACATTCAAGATTCAGACACACTGAAATCATTTTGGGATGTTAATTTTTAATTCCCACATGCATTTAGTTCTGTAGAAACACACTGAGGCTTATATATTCAGGAGTTATTACTACTTTATTTATTGATACATGACCCTTTCTGTCACTCTCACACATCCTGCTATTTCACAGTTCAGGTTGGTACTTCTAGGCTTTGTTCACATATTAGACCTGTGGTGATTCAAACACTTTCCAGCAGCCTCACTTCTGTCATGATTCAGCATTTCAACAGGGGATATATCTCACATGTGATTAACTCAGCTTCTGAAGCTGTACTCTTGAGACTACTGCAGGTTATACTACATTTAATTAATGTTGGGACATCTGTATTACAGAACTATTTATTTTTATCAATTATATTTCCAGTTTCACTTGCATACTGATGAACTTGTTGCAGCCATACCTGCACACTTGTTGCTTGCACATTCTATTACTTTTAATGAATACACTGCAGTGTTCTGCTAAGTGCTACACTATAATATTTATTTACAAGTACTAGGTGGGGTTACTAACCTGCATGGTGGCGCAGCCGCACCAGCCTGCTGTCATGTGCCCTGCGATTCACAGAGCGGACACCTGCAGCTGTAATACAAAACAAGTAATATTGGAATAGACATCTCCATGGTATCAGCTAGTTGAATTCCTTACATACATAAGTAAAATGTAACTTACTCAGTAGTGGGGCGTTGGGCATACCCCGGGCCTCCTGGATCCATTGGGTCAACTGGTCTTGTTTGCGTCACTTCAGGTCCGCATGGTGGTGACGGACCTGCTCACCGGTATGTGGAATCCCAGTAGCACTAGTGAGATCATGAGCCAACTGGTCCCATGCCTCCGCCCTGTATGCTCCCCATGAGACCTGGCCCTGCATGAGTTGGGCCTCATGATGGTGAACTAGGAGCCAGACCATGTATCTGGACTCCTCAACGCCCCACCGCTGTGCTCGAAAGCAACGTCCCTCCCCTACTCTACTCATTCTGCCTGCAGGTCTATTCTACAATCGTTTATGCTGTGTATTCCCGCCTATGGGGCTTATATATGCCGATTTTCCCACACATTTCTATGATTGGCCATTTTGGAATTGTATCAACTTCACAGAAACTGCTTTATCATGCTCCATTTTGGATTGCATCCTATATATATGCTATTTCTGCATTTCTAAGTGCTGCTGTCATGGCTTAGTGGTTTAGTACCTTGACTCTAGTGCATGGTATCCTGGGTTCGAATCTGACCACTGATTTTTAATTTTTATGACTGTCTAGACAGGCTGAGGGGTGTGTCTGTGTAAAGGCACTTTTGATACAGCTTGCTTAACGTTGCCCAGCGGTTAGCTTGTGGGCGCGGCGCGCACCTCCGCGCAAACGGTGTGCGCTGGGTTAAACCTTAATTGGCTATTAACATGCATGTTAAGCTAAGCACAGCTAGTTGCACACAGTTTGAGCCTGTTAAACCAGTGCTTAGCTACGGGCAAGCAATTTGCAGCCTTTGAAACACTACTCAGCTACGGGCACTCTGTCTCACCTTGTTTGACATCAGCTTAGCTATCAGTACATTTCTAAATATTTTTATTATTGTATTACTTGAAAATATATGCTCCATTTCATTCCATTTTACAAAAGGAAATACTTTTACATTTGTACAATACTATCAGGGGCCTTTTTAGTGCTTATTTACAAAAAAAAAAAAAAAAAGGATGTTGTGTGGGCTCGAACCTTGCCTGCCTGCTCTTAAGCCGAAAACTCTACCACGATGCTATTACTTCTTGGCTTACTTTGCATATTTAGTTCTTCTATTCTTTTCCACTGAATGCTAACTGCAGTTGCGCTAGTAGCACACCCGCGCACACGAGCGCACGCATTAGCAAACATTTACGGGGTTTTAAAAAAAAAAATTTTCATTTTACATTTTATAACATCTGTTCACTTTTTACATTTTACATTGCTGGTCTGTGGGGGCATGTGTTGTGTAGTCTGTTTATTCACATTTCCATGGCCTCTCGTGGCTGTTTACTTTCTGCCATTCTAGACTTCCGGCGACATGTCCGCTTGCAGGGCTTAGCCTACGGACACGCCCCCTACTGTCTTACACGGACCGTGTAAGAGTTACAGTGTGATTCAGCATGCCTCATGCACCTCATGCATATGCATGACATGCTGACATCACACCGTTTAACTGCAGCCTCCGTGTAAGAGTTATAACTCTTACATGGAGGCTTCCTGAATTGAGGGCAGAATCTAAACACGCGACAGCAATATTACAAATTAAACACAGCGGGCCACATTTATAACCATTAAGTCTACGAGTGTGCACTTACAAAAAAAGGAAAAATTATCAAGGCTAGGAACAAACATACTGCAAAATTGTTGCTAGTCCTTCACAAGAAATGGAGCCGACAGGATTCACTTCGACGTAAAAGAAGTTCCACACAGCAGCTAATCCCTTTTATTAAGGTAATAGTGGGCTGGCCAAGGCAGCAATGACATCACAATGTGGGAGGATCACAGGAGCATGCAAATAAGGCAGAGTTTACGTCAGTTTGGAGGAGGAAACTTTTCAGGATCTACTCGAGAAGGTAAGGCAGATGTGACGTCAGTATTTATGAGCCGACTACACGTTTTTAATTTTGGTTCTAAACCGGAAACTGAAATAGTACGGAGAGTTAGGTAGCTGAACTATAAATCAGTATACAGAATTTTATTTAAAAGCTGCTGTTAATTTTTTTTTTGGCCTGTAGTACATAAGGGGGACTTAAGGAAACAGCAGATAGAGCTAGTGGATTTGATATCCCGTTGTTTTCCTTTAACAATTGCAAAAAATTCTACTTAATACCTCACACACAGTGAGTAAAATAAAAGTGTTATAAATAACTCAGAAATAAGCAAAAAACAGGATACTTAATGTTAAATATCTCAGATTCGTTAGCTCAGAGCCCTTCCTCCGAATTCCTCCGATTAGCTCAGTTAGCT
>NC_056728.1:833357244-833391862 GCF_019279795.1 Protopterus annectens | reverse complement strand
GAATAATGCTTTAGCGAAGCATATTGTAGACTATCCAATGCATATGTTTTTATTTTTGGGGATTGAAGAACTACCTGCTAACCCTACGGGAGGAGATATGGACTTACTATTAGAGCTCTCTGAATTATACTGGCAAATATAAATAAATGCAGGCGTTAGTCCTTGATTAAATGGATTGATTTCTATTAGTTGTTTATTTAAAATGAAATCTCTGGGGGTTTAATCTGGTTTTGCTTTGTTTTTATATATATTTTAATGTTTTTTCAATGTATTAAAACTTGTAATAATATAAGTGAAGCTGTGCTGAGTTTTTGATCACACGACTAATTAGCTGGCAGTTTAAGAACAGAATTGGCGTAGCAAGTCATTCTGATGAAGCTTCTTAACTGGAATGAAAGCACTCAATAAATTGTTAATTTCTGGTTGTGGGTCCTGTTGTGGGACATTTATGGGTTGCAAGACTAGATAGATGTTGTGTAAAAATGGACCATCAGATGATGGCAAAATCAATAATTACTTTCCAATACTACTGTCAGATCATGCTCTGGTTTTATTGAATCTAGAGATTGACATACTTTTTAGGGAGGCAGGATTTCAGAAAGTGGGAAAAGGAAGAATTTACAGAATGTCGGGAAAGGTTCCATAAGGAATATGGGGAAGTGGATAAAATGGGATAGATGTGAAGAGTGGTTTAAACATATTATCATGTGGACTTAAATGATCTGGGAAGATGAATAGATCACAGATATTGGCAGTCTCAAGTACAAGAAGCAAAGTAATGAATGGTGGCATAACTGGACAAGATAAATTAAAGTAGGGTGATAGCATTACACATGAGATATTTCTATAGTATCCTGAAAGGCACAGAAATGCTAGCAATAAGACTTGAACAGAAAAAAGTGAAGCATTAGCTGCAAAGATAAAAGACAAGAGATCAGGAAGGAGTGAAACAGATAATACAGAAACAATTTCTTATCATCTTCACTCCGTATAGCATATGTTTTAAAAGGTGTGTAGTGAAAATATGCAATGTAGCCCATGTTCCACCCATTAATATTTGACTATCAAAGTGGTATTTTGAATCAGCAAAGAAGATCCTCATTTCCAAAGTCTGGCAACACATCTTCTCTGCATTTAAAGAAAGAAAAACATAAGATTTTATTTTCAAAATTATTTATTTTTATTTTCTCCCAAGAATAGAATTTCTTGTAGAAGGAACAAGTTAGTCTTGTTAATTTTCAAATTAAAAAACAAAAACTTTGCAATGGAAACCCATGGTCTTAATAAAAAAAACTGAAGCAACAGCAAACACAGACCTTAAAGGAGATTAAAACTAAGTAGTAGTTGGGTGCTTTCATCAGATGGTTAAGTCACCCAACCACACTTTGAAAATATTTATATAACACATGAAAATGTATCCACATAAAACAAAGTTCATCCCTGTCCTTATTCAAGCGCAACTTGGATCCATGGATGGGAAACAAAAAATGTATCCCGGGAACCAAGATCAGGGCAGGTTTGGGAGAGCAGACAAACATTTGACAATATAATGATTTTATTGATCCAGAAAGATGCAGAATTGAAAGGGAAGCAATTAATGTTCCTAGAGTTGGACACAGAGAAAATATTTGATAGTTTTTTGTTTATTCTTTTTTTTTTTGTAGAGAGCAATGAAGGCATTTAATTTTCTAGCAAATTGGATAGAACTGATGAGGAATCTGACCAACAATACTAAATGCCAGGCTAAAGGTTATCAGCAGAGATTAGACTGATCAGAGAGAGTAGGCAATGATGTCTGCTGTCCCCTTTTCTCCTTGCACTTTATTTGAAGTCATTGGCAGAGATGACAAGACAATCTAAGTTAAAAAGGTACCAGTGGTATAAATTCAGGGGGAAAATATCACCTTTGGCAGATGACGTGATCTTATATGTGATTAAGGCAAAATTAGAAATTCCTTATGCCTCAAAATCCTAGAAAATGTTAAAAGGCTAGCAAGCTATAAAATAAATATTAATAAGACAAAGGCAATAAAGATGAATTGTGCCCCCATGCACAACCTAGTGCAGACGTATACTTTTCTATGGGGCCATATGAGAATGAGATATTTGAGAATATTGATAAAGAGTAATTCTCAACAGGGTGCGAGGTAAATGTAGCTGGAAACAAGGCAACAACCTAATTAGGAACTGGAAACTGACTGTGATGGATCTTAACAGTAAAATACAATTAAAATGTTTATAGTTCCTGTGATGCTTAATGTGGGGCAGGTGTATTTGTTTGATCCTGGGGCAGAAACATGGGTTAATTAAAAAAAACACAATAAAAAAGTTTGTATGGGAAAATACAAGGGCTAGAGTGAAGTGGGAATATATGCATGTACTGGTTGAGCAGGGAGGATTAGTAATACCAAATGTGAAAGACTACTACCTAGCCACATAGCTGAGGTTGATTTATTTACTGCTGTATGACATTTAGAATGCAATGTTTCTACACAGTGAAGAGAAGAAGCCAAAAACAAGAGTCATATAAGTTTTGCATGCTATCCAAGGAGAGATGGGGGCATGCAGAGAATGAATGTTTAAGGCAGTGATAGGAAGAATGTTTAAAAAGAAAAGGTGGTCCTGCTATTAGAAGCAGTTTTTTCCAGTAGAGGGAGAAGTGGCTACAAGAAAGAGTGGGAATGTGGGGGACGCTGAGGGAATGGGAAAGGTTGAGGTACACAGCCTAAATACTGGGAACAAGTGAGGAAGAAAGGAGGCTGGTAGGAGCGGGCAAGTAAATGAAGAGATCAGACTAAAACCGAGAGACCAATTATACGGGGGATAAACAGAGGAGGAGAGGGAATTACAAGTAAAGAGAAATAGTAGAGAAGAGACTCCTGAAATGATAAAATATGTCAGTGAACCTGAACAGAACAGGCTAAAACAGTAAAACTGATATAAGGGTGTATTGGGGCTTGAAGAAGGGCATAGGCACCCAAATAGAAGATCTTATACAAAGATGGAGAAACACTCTACAGAAGGAATTTACTCAAGTTCCATGTTGACAAATCTGCTTCATACCTAGTTTGCCACAAAAGCCAGGACATTTGGGATCTTTGGGTGGAAGTGTTTGCATAAGTACTTTTACAGGACAGAGAATTTTCAAAAGATATTCCCAGATAATAAAGGTAACTGTTGCAGTTGCATTGTGGTGCAAAAGGGGACTTGGATAGTTAAATATTAAATTATGGCTGTTTATAGTTTTACAAAATTGTACCCATCAATACTGGCACAGGATGAACTGTGATATAGAGTACTTTGCTTGACAAAGGGAAGGAGTCATGGGTTTGGATCAACACCTGTTAATTGACAGAAAGAAGTACACCATGCATGTGGACTACATTTGTTGTAAATGTTAATGTTAAATAAAATTCAGTATGGAAAAAAACAGTGTATCTATTAACTCCCATACTAGGAATGTAAATCTACACTAACAAATGAACAACATTCTCTGGAGAGATAGTTTTCTAACTCAATGTATTCCCAGTCTATGGGATAAGTACTAGTTTAACTACTTTAAGGCTAGTCATGATAATTCTAGCCAATACCTAAGCTGTTTAGTATCAGTGGATAAACACATAACACTTCCATGTAGAAAGGATATGTCGCTGGAGTGATGTTACTGCTAATGTGTAAATGCTTATAAGACTCAATGGCCTTGGACTATCTGTGAATCTATCAACCTACTTGATAGATGGCTATACATTTATATCAGGGTTATCATGTACAACTCTGCTTAATTTGAGATGTAAGCACTATCACATGTTTATAAAGGGTAGCAATCATTTTAGGTGTGTCTTCTTAAAGGTGTACATGGCTAGGTCTCTTATGGTCCCCATGATCACCTGCCTAGTATTGGTTCTGTGTTCCTAAAAATGTACACTTCAGTTTTTTTACCACAGTCTGGATAAATTCTGATTAGAATGCTAAACTGATATGGTTTAAGTGATAGCAGATGAAAGGGTGTGAATTGAGGTTTTTGTGGGAACTGTGTGACCTGTTCACAACCTGTGTGTGTGTGTGTGTGTGTGTGTGTGTGTGTGTGTGTGTGTGTGTGTGTGTGTGTGTGTGTGTGTGTGTGTGTGTGTGAACTTGTTACATTTAGTGATATTTGTAGATCAATGTAAGCCATGGCTCCAGAACAACGGACAGGATTGATTAAGTTTCCTCTCACATATTCTTCTGATGTTAGTAGTATATGTGATATGGTCAAAAGGAATTGGGGCATTTTAGATACTGTAGATGAATTAAGAAATGCCATAGATACTGTTCCACACTTTTCTTTTTAAAATAACAGATCCTTGAAAAGGCATCTGTGCTACAATACTTCTACTTTTAACAAGGTTATACAGTCAGAGAGGCATGGCACTTTTAAATGCAGGAATTGCACAGCCTGCAAGTTTATACACACTAGTCCTACTTACATGCACCCTAATATGCACTTTGAAATAGACGCAAACTTTTATGCTGATTGCAGGACTAAGAACACTGTTTATTTTAGTTACTGCACTTTTTGCCATGCTTTTTTTGTAGGCATGAGTAACAGACAACTCAAAGACAGGGTGCTGGAACATCAGAGAGACATTAGAAACAAGAAAGACACCAATGCCCTTGCTAAGCATATTATGTGCCATGGACAGGAATATAATTTTAAATTCCTTGTGCTAGAGATCATTCCTGAGAGTTTAAGAGGGGGGATCTTAGGAATCGCACAGAATCTGCAGAGCAAAAATGGATTCTGAATCTTAATGCTGATAAAATACGAGGTCTTAATGAAGTTGTCCCTCTCTTAAGCCTTTTTTAAAAGCTAGACCTCTCAAACATTGAGTATAGGATTGTTTTCTATACATATTTTTTATATATATTTTTTATCTTTTTTATATGTTTCATTTGCCTGCTTTCTTGTTGTGACATTTTTCTCTTAGATAATTGATGCTTTTATCACTGCTTTAATTGACTAATTAATTTATGGTATTTAACTGCATTTGTTACTAGTTTAGAACAGTCTGATGAAGCGGTGAGAGCACACCGTGAAAGCGCTTACTCTCTTTTGTGTGCATTAAAGTTTATTGTTTTACCTTCAGCTGTGTTAGCTTCAGTACTTTTTTATTTTTCTTAGTAGTTACTTGTTACTGTACCGATCTATTTTTATTCTCAGCATACTTTTTACACCAGTGTAGGACTGACTTTCATTAGCATTGCTAACTTATGGATAATGACACATGACACCTAGTGCTCACATGTGAACATAACTAACCACATTGCAGGATATATTCTGGAACCCTTACATCTTACACCTGCAATACTGATACTGTCAGCAGTGATGACCTACATGTCCATGTACTTGCTGACCATTATGTGACCACAAACAAACATTGTACAGGATGTATTCTGAGATGATATAAGGGTCGCATGTCATATTTCTATCATTGATGGCAACATAGAAGTGAAGCTGATAACAATCCTGGTGTACTAGTATTGTGTCTTAACAATGGATGAGCACAAGCACAAGAGGGTGTCACTGACCTATGTGCAGGATGTATGCAGGGATGATGTACTTTCACATGTTACACTTGCAATACTGACACTACCATATGGGTTGAGCTGTCAGCAATTGTAGCCTCTGGGTGGCAGGTTGTGGTGCTGGAGGACTGCTGGAGGACCACTTGAGTTTACCTTATACCCACCAGCTACAACTGAAGTATGTGTGCATAATGTGTACTGGTATAATTGATGATATACATGTGCTGAGTGTGTATGCACTGCATATTCACAGCTGGACACATGGCCACCTACAATTATAGTACTATGCCTGCCATCTTGTGGTGACCAGTCATCAGAGATGTGTAGTGCTTTGGTACATTGACTCAACACATTATACGCATGAAAAAATTGCTTGCACTATTCTTTATGACTGTCCCATGGAGACCACAATAGCTGTTACTTTCCTGTAGAGAAGAAGTGCCAGTCACACATCTGGTGCAGCTGTTTATGAAGTATATTGTACCAACACTGTCACTGCTTTATATATATTACATATAACTGATGGCACATATGGCTGCCTTACCCAGGAATGCCATTGCCTCATGAAGTGATAGAGGACTTTGCAATGCATGTCACATTGTTCCATACATCTGTTTTTCAAGAATAACTAAGAATAACTCATGCAAAAATACATTTCTACAACCATTAGGCTCTACTATTACCATGAACTTTAACAATATATCTGTAGGTATGTCCACATTTTCTTTGCAATAGACAGTTTGCCATAAAGGGCATTGCTGCCATTAGCAGTACTTTAGCTCTTCCTTTTTGGCACAGTATATATTTATGCTTACTCATTTATTTTACTGAAGCAAAATCATTTATAAAACATGCTAAGTGAATTTAATGTTATTTGATTGGCTTTGACCTCTATCACCACCTATTGGATTTTCCTCCTACTGTCTAGCGATCTTCAGCCTCCACCAAGATCAACTAGACTCTGGTTTGCAATTAACTAAAAAAATGTTGTTATTTGATACATATGGCCTTCTTAGATGAGTGTTTTAAACTATGTCCACATAAAAACACCTTTGTCTCTTGTTTACCCTTCATCTTTCCTTCATCCACCACCATGATAACTTACACTGCATAATCTCCATGAAACTGAAGCAGGTCTACAGCATTTCTGGAATGTTTTCATTTCATGTTACCCCAATTGGGGGGGGGGGGTATTTTCCAGTCAGGTTATATGGTCCTTGTGATAGCCACAGTGTCTTGGTCTAACCACTTCAGACTTCAAATCTTTCTTAATAAAGCATGAAATGTTTCCTATTTCTCTCCCTCCCATGAACAAAATTAAAACAAAATACAACTATATGGAAAATCAATCAGCTTTGACTTACAACAGATAAGTGTTTTCAGTCCAAATGTACTCCGACTTCATTAGAACAGTTGTGAAACAGTTTTTCTGAGTTTAAACAATTAAGAAAATTCACATGATTAAAAATAATAAATATCCAGACTACTGGTAGAAATAAAGAAATCATGTCACTACATCAACACCTATTTCTCCAATAGCAAATGCTCTGAAAATATTTATCAAAAAGTATTTTCAGTGAAACTCAGTAGGACACCCGCAAACTTATATATACCTACTTCAAGGTCATCCAACAGTGGAGAAAAGGAAATTCCGTACTGTTAGCGAAAGTGCTTTAATTGAAATGGCATTCACTAGAACTGCGACTGAGCTAGTGACAAGGTCCAGAAAAAATGCAGACAGAAAATATAATAAAAATAAATACTAATAAAAAAGTAAAAAAAAAAATGAATATAAAATATCTGTGGAAATAGCTACATCCTAAAAATGAGAAATTACAAAAATAATAATACATGAATTCTATCCAAAACTGCAACTGAAACAACTCAACTCAGGGCTTTAAGCATCAAAACACTTTTTATAGAAGTGTGTTGTACTGCAACCTCAGTTCTCTGTAGTTCAAGGATAGTTCACAGCCACTACCCCCTCTCCCCCTTAGGATTAGATTCCCATCCAATCCACAAAAAACTATGTAATTAATAATCCATCTCCTTTATTTTGACTTTCATTGTCCTCTCTCCTCCAGCTCCAGCATGCACTCCTTAGCAGTTCCCAGGATTCTGTCTCCACCACCCATTTCAGTCATTCACTTTATTGTTCCAGAATGCACACTTGATGAAGGACTTTTAAGAATTCTGGGAGTAGTCAGTCTCTACAATTTTCTTTCCATGCACCCACCCACTCCCAACCATCTTGTTCTGAATGGCCCCCTTCACATTTTCCAGGCAAACATTTGTATATTTATATAAGGTGCTCCTATTTCTTCTGGTCTACAATAGGAAGTTCTCCTGCTCTTTTAGAATCTGATTATATCCATCACACTCCATCCTGAACAAACTCTAGAGGCGTTCCTCTGAATTTCTTCTGAAAGCCTAATTTTATGGCCTCCAGAACCCTACTGTGCTCAAAGAGTAATCTGAGCAAAGACAGAAGCATAGAGGTATTACCTCTGTTTCTGAAGTCTTTCCCCTGATGTAACCTGGCATTGTTTGCTGTTGCAACTGCACTTTAACTCTGTTCCTGGTAGTCCATTTCAGATCATTTGCAGCTGTCATGTCATCAGTTTCTTTCTGTGAAGCTGAAACCTCTCATGAGAGTTATTGCAGCCTGGCTGCAGTAGTTTGCTTTTGTATGCAGAGAACTTCAAATGTGTTCATAGTTCATATGTTTATAGTTCATAGCTCAGTACTAGGCTAACTGCCCTTGTGAGCCATTTTAAGCCTAGCCAATTGTCCCTTGTGAGACTCAAACCCTGCACCTTGTGTTTGTAAAGCAAACACCTTAGCGATTAAGCCACCCTCCCAACCCACCTCAACTTCCATTTTTTTCTGCCCACTTGGCCACCATTATCTAATACTTCTTTATAGTCTTCCTCCATCTTGCATTGCTGCACCTACCTTTGTGCCATTATCAGAAATACTGAATTTGTTTTTCCTTTCCTCAGAAAACTCTAAAAATTAATACAAAGAAATATTTATTTTATGAATTGTGTCTACTCTCTTTGTTACTTTGCATCTTTAAATGCAAATATTTTCAATTTCATTGCTAATGTATTTCACTATGGAGTTGTTTATATTTTCTTTTGTCTTTATGGTATGTTGTATCTGTCTTTAATTTATTATCATTTTATGGGCTTGCGGCCCACGTGATAGTGGAAATGGGTACTTCATTGATGAACCCATTATCTTGGTAAACAATCTTAAATAAATAACAAATAAGAATGTTGGACAAATACTAAGCCTGGCATCATTCTATTTGCTAAGTGCCTAATTTCACAGTCACTGTCATTATAAAATGTTCTGTCCTGCCCTCTAGCCATGCTGTGGTATAGTTCCTCAGCCTTGGTCCCAGCTCCATCTTCTGTTGTTTTCTTAGCAGCCACTTGTGCAGAACCAACTTAAAAGCCTTGATAAAGCCTAGGTCGACACTATCTGCCTGTATTCTGTCGATTTCTCTGATAATCCAGTGATGTAACTGTAACAATTTCATCTGATACCTCCTTCCACCAATGGGATTGTTATCCCGTGGGAATGGAACCAACCTTTCTGTCTGGATTTTCTCCATGTCTTTTCCACTCAGTGATATCAGGGTTTAGTAGCATGTATCTTGTTTATGCTTCCATTACAAACTCTGTGGTACTGGTCGATTCCTTTCTATTAACTGCTGAATTTCTTCTCTTTTTCTCATCCTATTTTCCTTCTTGCATTTTCCTGATGAGCTGTCAGCATACTCTGTCCCTTACTTCCTCCGGTTCACCTGTTGTCTTCCTTCTTCCTGAGTTGTCCTTGTTGTTCTTCTGTTCCTTTTCCTGGTGTCTCATGTATTCCTACCTCTTCATGTTCCTGAGTCAGTGATTCATCAGCATTAGCTGTCTTGTACTTGAAAACCAAACAAAAGCTCCTTTGAAAATTGTAGCAAATCACGTCCTGCATTTGGAGCAAGTGGCTTGCTAAAAGCTTCAGCCGTGACTCGAAATGTAATACCTGTATTCATTTGTGAATATTGATACGACACTATGACTGATCAGTACCTGCTGATTGTGTTCCCTGACACGGTGCATCTCAGATGACTGACCTCTTCACCTAGCTATGGCCATACCTTTTCATCTAGATCCTGTTCTAATCCGCTTTTTCCCTCTCTGTCATCGTTTAGCTGTGCCTTCCTTTTCTTTGGATCTCTTTGGACCACATCACTTCTTGTTGATCTGTACTGCTTATTACTCTATTGTTCCTAACCCCTAAATACTTATGATCCTGTCTTCTGCATATCCCATTCTGAGACTTTCTCCACTAGTAGCTACCTCTCTCCGTGTTCTACCCTGGCTGACCCTGCTAGCGGTTTTCTGAGCTCTTCACTTAATGCTTCAGGTTCATCCTTCATCTCCCAAAATATCCCTGATTTCTTATACTTCCAATTCAGGTGTTCATATTCTCTTAAAAGTGTCAGGGCCACTTAGGGCACTTTGTGTACTTATTACCCTCCTCCAACCTTTGGTGCCTATAAATTAGGATAAAAATAAAACTGCAAAAGCTTAGCGCTAGAGCAATGCATGAATGAGTAGGAAAAGCTTTAATCAGTAACCCAAAGTCTAAGTCAAGAACATCAGTAGATAAAGCAGCGATAATACTTCAGGAAACAATAACATTCTACATGCTCTGCATGTCTAGCATAGATAACAATAAATGGGGGTAGTTCAGAGCTTGTGTGACCTAATTAATAATCATAATTTCTTCATAAAGCTAGAATTAAATATTGACTACTCAAGATTCTACGCACATCCTTTTTATGCTAAAATCTTCCTCTATAAACTGTAATTTTCTTAGTACAAGAAAGTATTTTATTCAGTAGCATACATTTTGAAAATGTAAAAACATTACATATTTTCACTTTATAACATTTAGTGAGATGCTAGGTTGCCATTTCCTGTTTCACTGACATTTTCTGATTTTTGTACCATCACCAAATGTAGTGCAGGGATCGAGGGGGGTATAGTAGACCACCAGGGATTATGGTTAATGGAAATGGTGCACCAGTACCACTGGCAATATGGGGAAGTTTTTGTTGCAGCGAATTGGATGGTGGAACTGTTTGGCTTGTTTCAACTCGAGCCAGGGATTCGGCTTGGGTTGAGTTTCATCTTAAGGGCCGAATTGTGTTTACCAATTAATGATTTTGGACATAATATACCATTGTTTATACGTTTTCGATCAGGATTGTGCATTTTAAACAGAGGCCTCATTTAAACTTTGGAGAGACTATTTTCATCCTGGTATATATGTTGCAGGTTGCATCGGATGTGTTTCCATTATTTTCAGGGCCTACAGTGTTTGCTCCCGAGGGATCAGTATCAGTGTTCATGAGTTTGAACGGTCTGACTTTGGACTTAACATTGTATTAACATTTGACAAATTTTGTTATATATATATATTGTTCTGGAGTGTCTTAAATTTCTAATCACTCCTGTTAGAGATATGGTCCTTATTATGCTACATCTTTGGGACTAGTTGTTTTCAAGTCTAAGTCTATGTTGGGGTTGTTATATGGTTTAACTGTTTGATGCATGTGTTTAACTTTATATATGTTTCGATCAGTAATGTTCATACATGTTAATGTTGACAATAGACTGTCTGTTTTAAAACAGAAGTTTACCCTCATATAACTGGAATTAAGGGCACTTGTATCTCATGGTTTTGCCTGATTGTACTTCCACATTGTTAGGAGCAACATATCGGGCATATGGTCCGTATTATGTTACACCTTTGGGACTTGATGTTTTCAACTCTAAGTCTACGTTGGGGTTGATACATGATTCAACTGTTTGATGCATGTGTTTGATTTTTGACATATGGTTTGATTATTGATGCTCGAACATGTTAATATTGGTAACAGACTGTCTGTTTTACAATGGATGTTTACCCTTACATAACTAGAATCTAGGGTATATGCATTTTATGGTTTGGCCGGACTTTATGTCTCTATGGTTCAGGTACATTGTTATGAACAACATATTACTATCCATTTTTGGATAGATAAGGCAGTTTTTCCATTACTCTTATATGGGATAAGAACAGGTTCTATGACTTTAGATTGCCCTGCTGCATATGGAAATATTGGGTTTATCAATATTTAAGTTGATTTTTTTAAATCGATGAGTCCTGGATTTAATGGGGAGGATAATATAATGTTTGGTCCTGATTTTTTGTCCCATTTTCCTGGTGTTTTGGTTAAATATTGGATATTCTTGATTTTTGAGTGGAGTGTTGGACTTCAGATCTAAGTTTATAATTGTATGGCATAGTCATTTATTGAATTTTTTGTCATCACATCACTGACCTAATTGTATATACTTATTTGGTTCATCCACTGCTATGGTCAATATTTGGGGTTTGTTCTATGGTCTTTTGGGTGTCGTAGTAGGTATAGGTTGTGCAAGTGGACTTATTCAAGTGCTAAGTAAGCATTGTAAATATCAATCATTTGATTTGATTGATTGTTTTTTTTATATTTTCTTATATCATCACAAACACTGAGCAACCAGGCACCCGGTTTTGGAGTGCAGTTTATTGGCTATTATTGTACCCATGTTGGCCATTTTCTGATGCCTTATATTTGGTGATGAGAACTAAAGTAATATATTGATCTTGGAATATTTATGGTATCAGTTGCATAAGACAGTTTTGGACACAGTACTCCAATTTGACTTTTGTGGACAGTGGACATACTTTGATTCTTTAGTTATATGGTGGTCTTTTTGGTCGGTGATGGATTTGGCAACCATTATTAAGGGTCTTTCATCAGACTCTGGGGATTTGGTTATTTTTGGCCTGGGGTCAGGCAATGTTAATAATGGCTCTGGAGTTCAGGATCCCACTCAGGACTGTAGATCAGTTTTTACGAAGTTGACTAAAAATCTTATTACACTAAAGAAAAATGTTTGGCATCTTAGGTTGTTTCGGGCATATCAACGGAGCAAAATTGCCCCAAGGGGACTAAGAATAAGGTTGCAACCTATGGTTGCTGAACCAGATGACTGTCTTTTGGCCCAGTGGTCTGAGGCACAACAACAGGCCTCTATGACTTTTGTTAATATATTGACTAACTACTATGAGAGGAAGGTGGAGGAACAAACTACTTAGGTCTTGAGTTTAAGCAAAGGATTTGATGAGTTCTCATTACTCCCATGTTACAACATTTGTATAGATAAACTTGGCAAGGATCTGTTAGAATTGGATTCTGGGTTGAAGGAAAGAAAAATCAAAAAGTTTACTCGTGATGTGGGAGATTATTACTGAGGCAAGCCTTTTGAGGTGCGTCCCAGGGTCAAATTTGTTACAACTATTCAAACCCCAAGAAATCTAGGGTCCCTCAACCTAGGTCTATACTCAAGAAAAGAGATAGGGAGTCTGCAACTTCTGTGGATGAATCATCAACGAACACAGACTGGGAGGATGGCCACACCAGAGCTTCACCAGTTCCCAAGAGGAACAATTTAGAGCACAATTTGACAGGGGGATCCCTTTAGGCACAGATCTCAGAGATGGGGGGGGGGTAGGAAACACAAAAGACATCATGGATCTTGGGTCAAGTGAATAATGTACATAATATATTTTCTGTTACATTCAATGAACAACAACTTCAGGTTCTAAATAAAGGTTTGGGTTTTGTGCCAGGTTTTTGAGCTCCGGAGCATCATTTTGCACAAGATGTTGTCAATTTTGCTGTACCCTTAATTTAAGATTGTTTTTTCACAACCTGGAAGGGGAAAAGGTGGATCACTTTGGCCTTGGAATGTTTCGATTTAGACCGTCACAGTTCAAGCCACCAGTGTCACCCATTGTACAGTCTTTTCAAAATGAAGTTCTCAAAGATTTACATCAGAATTTGAGCAAGTATAATATGATTGAGGATAATCTTAATCAACAGGAAAGGTCATGTGTTGAACATCTTATTAAGAATCATGACATTGCCATTTTGCTGGCGGATAAGGGTGGGGCAGTGGTGGTTCAGAATTGGGTTGACTATGAAGCTGAGGCAGAGAGACAACTATCTAATGAATTTCATTATAAGGCAATGCCTACTGACCCAACCAGTAAGTTCAAAGAAGACATTGATAAATTTTTGGATCTAGCAGAAGAGGAAGGCATCATTTCTCATGATACCTGTTATCACCTCAAGGTCAATCACCCAGACAACAATACATTTACTTTTTGCCTGAGATCCATAAGGATCCCAATAGATCGCCTGGTCGACCAATTGTCTCTGGCAGAGGCTCCTTGACTGAGCCCCTGTCGGAATTCCTTACACAATATCTGAAACCTTTGTTACCTTTGGTACGGGTGAGGATACAGGACACCACACAGTTTCTTGCCATCATATCAGATATGCAATTGGAACCTGACTGGCTCTTATGTACTTTGGATGTCACCTCCTTGTATACTAGTATCCTCCATTGGGCAGGACTCACTGCTTTGCAATATGGGCTTGATCGGGCAAATATGTACAAACCGGGTTTTAACACTCTTCTGGTTTGTATGGCTGAATTGGTACTCACCCACAATGTCTTTTATTTCAAAGATAAGTGTTTCTGGCAGAAGCAAGGTACTGCTATAGGGGCCTCTTTTGCCCCTATATATGCGGACCTGTTTATGGCTTACATGGAGGAACAATCGATTTATGATATTAACCATAATATCTTCATGAATGAATTAGATATATGGAGGAGATATCTCGATGACTGTTGGTTGGTGCAGAGAGCAGATGAGGCATTTCTTTTTGAATTTTTGGACTATATGAATTCCAATAAGTGGGGTGTGGAATTTAAGTTAACTTATAATAGATCGAAAATCACTTTCCTGGATGTGTCACTTTGGAGAGTGAGGTATTTAGAAAGTTTCCTCAGTTTAACACCCTATTTCATGCCACAAGCTTCCACCCATAACATGTCATCAGGAATATCCCCAAATTGCAATTTCTCCGCATTAGGAGAATTTGCTCTGATTCCTCCACGTATGCCTACCATTGACAGGAATTAACAGCCAGATTTAAGAACAGGGGGTATCAAGCAGGTGACATTACCAGGGCCAGTCGGTTTGCTAACCAACAAGATAGGTCACAGTTGTTAACATACCATCTTAAGTGTACAAACCAATCTCAGGAGGTCAGATTGGTCACTACTTATGGCAGAAACACCAGGAGTTTCATGAATATCATCCAAAGACATTGGTACTTGTTACAGTCAGATAATATACTAAACAATTATATTAAGGATCGGTGTTCTTATTCCTTTCGGAAGGGGCGGTCATTGGGATCCTTATTCAGTCATTACAAAAGGGTGTATAATCATTTTCCCAATCCACCTGTTCAAACTACAGTAACTGGGCAACTTTTGCTGGGTTGTCATCCATGTGGGCACTGTTCATATTGTCCGAGGGTGCTCAAGTCAGATAGTTTTACTTCTCATAATTCTCCACATGTCTATAATGTTTCCTTTTTTGCTAACTGCAGTACCAGTTGGGTTATTTATTTAGCCCAATGTAGCTGTCGGGCATTTTATGTGGACAGACTTCCCAACCCTTTAAATTAAGGGTCAGTGAACACTTAAGTGATATCAGAAACAAGAAAGTTTTGAGTTCCTTATATAAACACATACTCAAGCATCCCACAGGGATTTTTAGCTTCATGGTCATTGACCATATCAGGTTCAAGAGCAATGAGGTTCATGTATTACATGAATTTATTAACGAATAAAGAAAAAATGTGGATTGTTAAATTGGGAGCTCTATTTTCACCTGGGTTGAATGACCAATTTTGAAGGATTCAGCACTGGATCATCATTTATATATTTACCATTGGCTTTATATTTTTTTGATATCTGAAGATTCTGTAATATATTACTCTTGTGATTTAGTTTTGCAATATATTTTTTATCCACTAGAGGGTGCCAGTACATTGAATATAAATGAATGTGAATGAATAGTTTTCATTGGATTTTTTTGTGGTGTGGTTGCTGAAGAAGGCTTATGCCGAAACCTGTTGACCTCACTGGGTTAATTTTTTACCCAGTCTTCATGGAATAAAATATTCCTTTGCCAGAAGGCTACGCTGGAATTACTGTGTGCTGGTTCTTTTTTCTATGCCATACCAGCACCAATATCACAATGAGGATCAGGGATGGGGGGTACACTAAACCACAAGAGATTACTTACCAGCACCAATAACACAATGAGGATCAGGGGTGGGGGTACACTAAACCATAACTGATTACCTACCAGCACCGATATCACAATGAGGATCAGGGGTGGGGGTACACTAAACCACAAGTGATTACTTACCAGCACCGATATCACAATGAGGATCAGAGGTGTGAGATACACTAAACAACAAAGGATTACTTTTAATGTGCCATACTGGCACCAACAGCAGTACAGGGAATGGAGTGGGGGGCACACCAGACCATCAAGCATGAGTACACTGTCAGGCTTTCTGTGGAAGCAGAGTATTTTCTTATTCCTTCCAGAACAAAGAGGTTTTATCATTGTCTATCATAGTCTTTTAGATAAGTAGATTTATATTCTTAATGTATAACTATCTAGGTGGGGTAACAACAGGTAGAATATAAAAATTCTGAAGAATGTTTTTTTTTCAGTCACTGCTACTGATGGCAGAGGCATAGCTAAGGTGGGGCAAAGGGGGCAGCCACCCCAGGTACAAAGATGTCATGGGGGTGCAATCGCCATTACCAGAGTTCAGTTACCGAATCCCCAGTAATGCATTAGCTGAAGTTCTTTAGCACCTCATGTGCTGTTTTGTGCACTGCTGACATTCAGAAAAGAATGTCAAAAATGCACTTTTGTTCATGGCTAAAACTCTCTTCATGGTCTTCAATCATTACAGGCACATGTTTTTTCAACTGCAGCTTCCAGACGTATATTAAATATCTCTGATAACAAACCTGTTGGAACCTATGCACTGCTCAAGGTTTTTTTCACCTGTTTTGGGGATTCTAGGCTGGTTCTGTGTCTGTGAATCTTGCTGTGATGTAATTAGCATGCCTCCATAGAGCTAAACCATAACAGATGGTACAGATCCTGAACAAATCAGTCCTGGGATCCATTTAATATCATTGCAGCTTGTAGTTTCTCGTGCTGACATCACTTCCTTGTGCTAGAACTTTCATGTTTGGGCGTCTTTGTCTTTGCATGATGTGTAAGGTATCATAAATCACTCAGTTGCTAGTGTTGAAACAAGGCAAGCAACTCCTTGAAACTGCTGTGTACTGTTGGGATGATTTTCTCCCCTTCCTAATGCTGTCCAACTGTTGAGTTCAAGGTGTGCAGAGGTTGCCCTTCTTTTCAGGATCTAATGGGGCTTGCCTTCAGCATAAAATGCTTAGAACTCTCTACTGACATTTTCCACAACAATCAAACTGGTTTCTATATGATCAGATTTTGATTGCTCATAACAGATGCTCAGCTTTGTTGTTGTTGTTGTTGTTGTATCTTTCGGCTTTTCTCGGTTAGGGGTCGCCACAGCGGAATTCCGGTCCGCTAATGATTGGCAGTAGATTTTTATGTACCAAGTTGCCAGCTCTGATGCACAACCTTCAACAAAGGTACGCCCATTCACGCATGTCTCCATGCTAAAACTCAACTTCTGAGTGACATTTTCTTTGAATTTTTGCTGTTAAATCTGTTGAAGAAAATGAATTTGATCTGAGAGTTTCTGGTATAAGCAGACATTGCTAACTACCATCATCTCAATAGTTATTTTGTAGCTGAAGAAAAGCATGCCATTTTTTTTTTTTTTTTACAATCTCAATTCTCACCTTTTTAGCCCACTGCTTTAGAGGCTGTACATCCCTCTGTCAGCTTAGCAAATTAAGCATGAAATGGTGCTATGGTTGCATGATGAATTCTGTTTTGTTTTAAAAAGTTTTAAATTCCACAGTGGCAAAATAACATCCATTAGCAGATATTAGCATTTATTGAATATCATGTATGCTAACAATGTGTCTCAGGTTCCAATGCCGAAATGCAGAGTAGTAGAATTATTGGTCTACAAGTCCCTCCACTTTGAGTGAACATCGATCAAAAGCATGTCCTTTTCTTCTAAGGAATGGGGCAGCATACGTTTCTGGCCTTCTTTGTGTGTAAGGATCCGCACATTGTATGTCCTTTTCCTTATTGGCATCCATTCCAGGTCATGCGTATGACCTAGCTAAGTCATTCTTTCTGGATAGTCCAGGATGAGCTCGATGTAACCATGGTTGAATGAACTGGCAGAAGGATTATGGGTCTAAACTTTACAATATGCGCAACAATCTCTGACACGTAATGCTAGTGTTTTGGAATAGTATGGAATAAAAAAGTGAACCAGAAATACTGATCTGCAGGAATAAATTTATTACAAAGAACTAAGCAAAAACTGGTAGACACTTTCAGACAACCAGCCCTTCATTAGACACATTTGTATAAAAGTGAGGGTTACATATTATTCAAAATAAATTTCATCCAGTAACTGCTTAATTAAACTAGGATTCATCTTAATTAATTTTGCACCTCTCAAATGCGAACTTGGCCTTAATGATATTCTATTATCCAATCCTGACCTGTTATCAACATGTAAATTGCATTACTAGAAAATTTCCAAATATTGTAAGTTCTTATTATACTGTCCTTTTCAGTGATATATTAATGCTAGCCAAACAAAGTCAATGCATGAGATTATCTGTGTAAGCACAGTGCTGATGAATTACTTCTATTACCTTTTTAATATCTCAGAGATGTTCTATAATCAGTGTCCCTAACCTTTGTTTGGTTTTGCCACATAAACTACATTTTCAAATTACATCACTGTAAAAGTGATGAAAACATTTATTTCTAGTGTCCAGATATATGAGACGGTTTCCAGTTTAACTACAACTTTAAAAAATTTCTCTGAAGTGATGCTTATTAAACCATCTGATGATGTCCTTCTACATATATTTTAGCTACTTTACTTTTACTGTGCAACAAGAACCAGTTCTATTTTAAAATATTTAAAATATATTCTAATTCTGAGCTGTTACTATTACTTCCAATATTAACTCATAACTGAGTATAACTTCTATCAATGGAAATATGTTTGGCATAAAACATATTAAAACTGAACAATAGTGGCCCAATTACTAAATACAATGTTCCATAGCACTCTCCTTCAAACATTTTATATATATTAATGTTTATATCTTAACAATTGTTCCATTCATTAACATCTACATTACGTTTAAACTAAGTGTACGCAATCTAGATTTAAGAACATCCCTATCACATTTTTTGTGCCTTCTAGTCACTCAGATAGATTACACTTGGTGTACATGTAGTTTGCACTTTGTGGTAACCTATATGATTCCCCCTCGATATTCTAGGCTGCAAGAAAATCAAAAGAAAAATTTAAATTAGGAGGAAGAAGGTGTGAGTTAGGCTTGTTTTATCTGTTCACAAAGAACAGTGTACAATTAGTGCAAGTGTTAGTGAATCCCAGGGATAGACTCCTGTAAGCTACAAATAAAGGCCTTATTCTAAGTATCCACCTTCTTTAAAATGTGGACATCCCTGTCATAAACTTATCACCATGGGGTGTTCATATGTTACATAATCCAATAATGGCTTCAACCTATGAAACAATAGGTCAGTCACTACAATGTTGTAATATAATGTATTTGCAGTCTAATTACTTTTAAAGGTCATCAGTGGGTACGTTCAGGAGAATTTAGGGCCACATACCCTGCTGTCAGCTCACAAATCCAATAAAATCTTAATTTCTTGTATTAGTAGCCTATTTAATTAATGACAGCAACTGGTTCCATACAATAGCACTTTGAATTCCAAAGTATCTTTTTTCAGGTTTCTAGTAAATGTAATTATTTCCTCCAGTAAACTGATGGCTTTTGTGTTACAAGATATTTCTAAAAGTTATACCTAATATTCCAGCTAACACTTCATACAATTATACATCAATAACATCAACTGATGAGTGAATGGGGAACAGGAAATTTGCACTGGGCCTGGCACCCGTGTCCCTTATGAGCAGCGGTAGCTTAGAAATACCTGGCCTTCAATGCCCTATTTGGATACAGGATATTATTATTATCTCAGGGAAACCTGGCTAGGCTTAGAAAGGCCCCCAGCCTCATAATTGCAGAAAACATCAAGGAGAACAGATTATGGTGGTTTGGGCACATGTGCAGAAAAACAGAAGACAGCCTGATGAAGAAGATTTGGGACAGACAGTAAGAGGAAACCAGGGTGTCCGACAGAGGTGAATGGATTGTGTGAGAGAAAACCTGTGACAGTGCGGCACAAGTGTTGAAGAAGGCAGGAGAGTGGCATTGAATTGAGAGAGATGGTGAAAGTTGACACGTCACCTTGACCCTATGTAGAAAATGGGAAAAGGGGGCTTGATGATGATATTTACATGGCATCTAATTAATGATCTAAATAAAGGTAACATAATTCCAATACCCTTGAATAAGAGCATATGAAGAATGTCTTACAGCACCAGACATTTCCTTATTATTGCATTAATAAATGGTTTGGGCATTAGTGACTTGTGTAAGATGACACCTAAATCTTTTGCAACTTCACCTGAATAAAAAATCTCAGTATTAATAGAGAAATGTTAGTTTTTATTATTCTGCACAAAGTGTACAGCCAAACTTATTTTGGTGTTGCTAGCAATATTATTTAAGACTGCCCACTAACATAGCACATTCAAATAATCTTGTAATAAATTTCGATCATCCATGATAGTTATAATCAACCATATTTTAGAATCATCTAGAAAAATCTTCACCCAGACTCATCTAGAGAGTGACAGAGGTGCCATGAATATATTAAATATAAATTGGCACAATATGGAACCTTGAGCACATTCCTTTACATGTGCCTAATTTTGGAAAATGTGTCCTGTACTCTGACCCTATACTCTCTGAGCCCTGGCCAGTTCATAATCCAGTTTTGTACATTTGAGTTAACATGTAAGCCTCTCAGTATCTTGAGTATAGGAGGGAGGGAAGGACTATTTTGTTTGGGAGGGTTGTGTGCTTGAAGGCATTACAGTCATGCAAGCATTATTCTTTTCTTGCTTGTGCTTGAGTTATGATTAATGGCACTGGTTATTATTTTTAGTAGTTACACCTATATTCTTTTCTTGCTTGTGCTTGAGTTATGATTAATGGCACTGGTTATTATTTTTAGTAGTTACACCTATATTCTTTTCTTGGTTGTGCTTGAGTTATGATTAATGGCACTGGTTATTATTTTTAGTAGTTACACCTATATTCTTTTCTTGCTTGTGCTTGAGTTATGATTAATGGCACTGGTTATTATTTTTAGTAGTTACACCTATATTCTTTTCTTGGTTGTGCTTGAGTTATGATTAATGGCACTGGTTATTATTTTTAGTAGTTACACCTATATTCTTTTCTTGCTTGTGCTTGAGTTATGATTAATGGCACTGGTTATTATTTTTAGTAGTTACACCTATTTTACTATCAGTACATAAGAAAAGCATGCCTTATGTACCTATTAGAACCACTTTAAACAAGTAATCTCCGTGGTATCCCCGAAGCCTCAAAACAACCCACTAAAGTTAAATATGCCATAGAATTGTACTTGTTGTTACAAATGCAGTCGCTATTTTTGTTTTAGGAGTGTTACCCGGATTCCTGTTTTTCCTGATCATACCTGTAGGTTAAACTTGCTATAATATTGTGACTATGGTTTACTCTGTAGTCGCTAACTGTTTCTTTCAATTGCGCTACCTGAATACTTGTTTTTCCTGGTGTCATTTTCTAGTTAATTAAGATATATTATTGTGTGTGTGGTTACAACTGCAGTCGCTACCTTTGAATTTCAGTGCATTACCTTAATACTAGTTTTTTCCCTGGGGATATTCATGAACTAAATATGCTATCATATTGTGATTATAGTTACAATTGCAGTCGCTACTTTTTGTTTTAATTGTGTTACCTGAATTCCTGTCTTTACCCATTGTCTTTCACGAGGAAATCAGTGCTTTAACGGGTAGCGACAGCCTCACAATACCTGTACTTACTACATGTACTTGATTCAATTACCTATTATACTTTCACCTGTTATATGATACAACTTTTGTATCCTTATATTACATTGTAACCTCTTGTTAAAGCTGTATACATGGCTTGAATGAAGTCGCCACTGGGACTACATGTACTTGACTCAATTACCTATTATACTTTCACCTGTTATATGATACAACTTTTGTATCCTTATATTACATTGTAACCTCTTGTTAAAGCTGTATACATGGCTTGAATGAAGTCGCCACTGGGACCTGCATTGAAGCCAGTTTTTGCTTGCAATAACCTTAGAACGTGGTTTTTAAACTACGACCATTACCTAGCTATATTAGTTGTTGATGCTGATGTTTAATCCTCACTATATGAATGTACATTGCTAGAATTGCTTGCTGCCTTCTTGGATATATTTTAGCCTGTTGCCTTATTTTTCAATACTCTACTATATTTGTTTTCCTATCATGCATTTTATCACAATATTTATATAGGGTTATTTGTGCCTATATTTGTAATTAATTCCTATCCTCTTGCTATTTTCACCAGTCTTCTACATAATATTTGTCCTTCTATTCTTTTCTCCACTACCTATCCGCTATCTACCTCTCTTAGTCCCCCTCGATATTCCTACTCTATTCTCTTGCTCTCTCCTGGCTAAGCCTACTCAAGTTGTCTCCCTTCTTTCGTTTCTTTTTCTTCTTCCAACTGTTATATTCCAGCTATAAGACTACATTTAAACCTAACTAGTTAGTTTTTATTCTAGCGCCTAACTGTATTACCTTTTTAATCCTTAGATTACAGCCTGTCCTCTGCTCCTGTGTGTGTGCCATTGCTCACCTGGTGTTGTTCCTGCCCTGTGAATCTCCCCACCTTTGAAGCTATTACGGCATTTTTGGACCCTAGGAAATCTTCTGAAGCACACTTTAGTGCCTGCCTAAAGACTGTTGTATGTATTTACACCTCCATCTTGCATACTTTTGTGTGGTGTTTGTATGTGGCCTAGGATAGGGCTCTGCCTCGTGTCTGCCAGCGGCTCACCAGCATCCAACGCTCTAGTTTCCCCCACAAACCTTCTCTCCCTTGCCCGTTTTCTCCCTTCCATAACTGAAACTGCTCTTGTAATTCTCTACGACGGCCACTAGATGGTGGTTCTCTCCTGTCCAATTCTGTACCAACTGCAGCTCTTTCATACTGAAATACACCTATTTTCCTTCTGTATAGATTTCCCCCGTGCAGTTTAATCTGCCCTCTGGTCTTATACTTCCCAGAACTTCCCCTTGCTCTCTCCCCATACCTCACTAACTTATTCCTTCCAAACCTACACTTCTTGTCTCTCTTATATCCTGACTGATTAATTCCACTCCTGCTCTTTTCTTTCACTGTTTCTACCCGCTCTGTTCGCCCTGCGGGCTCACTCCGCTCCCCTCCCTACCCCCAATTCCCACCCACCCCCAGGGGTCCTAACATTATAGCTCTCTGAACACACCCATTATCCTTACCTTCCTATCCTTTTCCTTCCCGCTAAACTTAACCCCCTCCCCTCTATACACCCCCCTTTCCTCCTCCTAACACCTCTTTCACTACTTGCCCGCCTATCCTGTTACTTGCATCTCTCCTTTTCCACTATAATCTTTCCTCCTACATCCCTCCACGCACTTTATCTGTCTCTCCCCTTTTTTCTACCCTTTAATATCTATAGCTCTCCTCTTTCGATACCATTTAATATCCTTAGCTCTCCACTTAATATTTTTGAGTTACATATATAAAACCACCTCTAAAACCCATATATTGTACCTTTACTCTAAAACTACTTCTAACTAGTCTCACTTTTAAAATGGCTCCGCACTTACCTACCCTACTTATACTCTCAGTCCTACTCCCAACCACCCTATTCTCAGCTTACCTTCTTACCTTCTTTGAAAATCCACTTAATATCCAGCCTAACTACATACAGAAACACACATCTTCTTTTTACAATTCTCTCACTTCATTCTTAAACGTTAATTCCACCCCCAGCTACCTTCTACCTAAGTTTCATAGGCACTCTCACCTTAACTATGCCTTACCCTCAGAAAACAAAAAAATGAAACTGCCTACTCTTTTTAAGAGTAACTTTACTTACAAACCAGATAACCCCACCTTACTAGATGGTGACATTCACCCCAACCCTGGCCCCACACATCACTCCCCTCAAGTATCTAGACCAACCTTCAATAATACCTTCCTAATAGGACATCTTAACATACGAAGTGTAAACAACAAAGTGCCCTTCCTACACACCCTTCTTGACACACACTGTTTTGACATTCTCTGCCTTACAGAGACGTGGCTAAAGCCAGTCACCAAAGATACTGAAATTATACCACAAGGCTACAATATACTAAGACTTGACCGAACTACACAAAAAGGTGGTGGAGTAGCAATTCTGTCTAAGAATCACCTCAATATCTCTACCCTACCAGCCTGTCCAACCCAGGATAGTAAGGTAGAAGCCATTATCACCAAACTCCAATTAAATTCTAATAAATCCCTCTACATCATCTGCATGTACATACCTCCAGGTAACAACATACCCATCTTAGAGGACTTTCTCAGTTGGGTTTCTACCAACTACCCTCAAGAAACTATAATTCTTGGTGACTTTAATATAGATTGGAATACCATTAATGCTGAAAATCCCTCCTCTCACATAAACTTATATGGTTTTACCCAATCCATTACCTCTACAACAAGATTTAATAAGCCCAGTAAAAAAGAGAGTATCCTAGACTGGATACTCATAAACAAAGTCAACATTACTTATAAAGTAGGAACTATGCCAGATGACCTCAGTGATCACTGCTTAACTTATATTACAAGAGAAAAGACTGATTGTCTAAACCTCCCTAATATAAGAAAAATACGCTCTACCAAACACTTTAAAATTGACCTATTTCAAAATGAACTCAGATCATGTAACTGGAACCCCTTAAAATCACTTCCACTTGAAGATGCAGCATTATTCTTTAACTCCACTTTCCTTGCCATTCTTGACAAACATGCTCCAGAGCGTACCATTAGAATGAAGACTAATACAGCCCCATGGCTCTCTCATGAAACTAAGAAACTAATACTCTCTAGAAATAAGGTCTGGGCCAAATGGAGATGCCATAGAAACAGCTCTGATTTTCTTTACTTCCGCCAGCTTAGAAATCTTACCAAAAAAGCTATAATTACTGATAAAAAAAATACTACTGTGGACTTCAAGAAACTCATTTCAATAAACCTAAACAATTCTGGTCATCAGTCAATAGACTCCTTTCACCAGGTACAGCCAAAACTCCCTCCCCCCTTAATGCTGACCCAGACACCCCTCACCTAACTGCAAATGCTTTTAACTCTTTCTTTTCTGAAACTATACAATCTCTTGCTAGACAAATGAACACCAACAACTTCTATCCCCCAAATAACCTAGTAGACTCTTCTTACAACTTCTCTCTACAACCTATCCCTACCTCTTTCATCTACAGACTTATTCACAAACTGAAACCCTGTACCCCCTCTGCTGACAAACTCCCTTCTCTTTATCTTCAAAAGGCAGCCAAAGAAATTGCATACCCAATATATATACTCATAAATAGGACAATCCAAGAGGGAACTATCCCTGATATCTGGAAAGTCTCTCATATTATCCCTCTACACAAAGGTGGTAACTGTATTGACTACTCTAACTTTAGACCAATTGCTCTTCTCTCACCCTTAGGAAAAATTATGGAGAAATGTATTCATCAGCAACTTGTACAGTATCACTCTTTACACAACATTATAGCTAATTGTCAACATGGCTTTAGACCACATCATAGCACTACCACTGCCCTCCTTTCCTTTGTAGACACTATCAATCGGAATCGCAACAATAACCTTCTCTCCTCTGCTCTATTCATTGACCTCTCCAAAGCCTTCGACATGGTCAGCCACTCTTCATTACTTCACATCCTCAAATCCCTCTCATTTGATAACCTTGCCATTAAATGGTTTAGTTCATATCTAAGTAACAGACAGCAAGCCGTTATTTGGGATAACCACATCTCATCATTATTGCCCATTTCCATCGGAGTCCCCCAGGGCTCTATTCTTGGTCCACTTCTTTTCTCCCTCTATATTAATGATCTTCACTCAGTAATCCCTCAAGCTACCTGCATTCAATACGCTGATGACTCTACCATTATTTGCTCTGCATCTTCCTCTTCAGATCTAATCTCACTAACTCAAAATATTTTCAGTACAGTAGAAACATGGTTTACTAGATGTTACCTCCTTCTTAATGCTAAAAAAACTAAACTTCTTTTCTTCTCCCCAACCACTCGGACCTCCCCATTACATTTCACCATCCTGTCAAACAACACCACTGTCATCTCTCCTGACTCTACAACTAAACTGTTAGGAATAACCATCGATAATAATCTCACTTTTGATCAACACATCAACAACACCATCAAATCAGTTAACAGAAAAATAGGATCCTTATACCGTATTAAACCTTTTCTAACCCCATCTACTAGAGCTACTATCGCCCACTCCATCTTACATCCACTCTCTTTTATGCCTCTCCGATCTTCACTAACCTCAAGAAAGCTAACCTAAATAAACTAGCTACTTGGTATAACAATATTGCCCGCTTTGCCACTGGTAACCCCTTCAGAACCCATTACTGTCTTAATTTGAAACTTTTAGGCTGGCTAGAACTACAAAACTGTCTTGTAATCTCACAACTCACTATTGCCCATAAAATACTGCACCAACCTGATAACACCCCTATACTCTCACAACTTTTAATCCCTTATAGCAATCTTACGTCCCTCCGATCCTCTTGTAAACTCTTGGCCAGATCTATAAAGTCCAACAACTCAGCTGGCGACTCTCTATTCATTAATTCTGTAGGTAGAATATGGAATCTTTTACCTAGGGATATAACACTGATCACTTCTTTACCTCTCTTCAAACAGAAAATTAAACTGTACTTCCAAAATCACTGGCTTTGTTCTTGTAGTACACCTGACTAACTTTCTTCACTCTACCCCTATCGTTTCATCTACTCTTATGTTTAACTTATCAGTTAAGTTACTACCAAGATTACCCTGTCCCCTTTGGGCTCCTTCTTTGCTTAGACCAACTCCTCTCTTTCTCTCCCCTCTCTTCTCTTTGTCTTCTCTTTTGACTCTTCACTTTTCGACTGTTCTACTGCCTCTTCCTCTCTTCTAACGTTTGTGTTACTCCCTCTTTTCATCTACTCCTATCATTTCTTGTTAAGCTACTACCAAAATTATCCTGTGCCCTTTGGATTCCTTTATGCTCGGACCTACTCCTCTCATTCTCTCCTCTCTCTTCTCTTTGTCTTCTCTGTTGACTCTTCACTTCTCGACTGTTCTACTCCCTCTTCCTCTCTTCTAACTTTTGTGTTACTCCCTCTTTTCTTCTTGTCTCTTGTACTCTAATTTCTTTCTTTTATTACATGCTATCATTTTGGTGTCCACTTTATTCCATTAATTAATATGCTCTGTAATCTGACTCTGTCATTTTGTCTACTACAATTTAGTGTGGCTTGTCTTTTTGTTAGATTTTGTTAATAATTAACTTTTTACTAACATATAATATTGTTGTATTTTGTGTGGAGCTTTTCTCCCCGGGCCTCTACTGAAAATGGAAATAAATCCAGCTAGACTAGCCCGGTCAACAAATGTAAAATAAAATAAATAAATAAATAATAAATAAAGTGTAGTGGGTCCAAAAACAAAACAGTGTAAGAAACTTATTATTATTATGACAGCTACTAAGTAGGGCAGGACCATCTCAAATGTCACACTGATGGGGGAAGGGATGTGAATTTAACAAGTGTACCAATAACACTTTGTTTTACAGCACAATAAACCACTCCCATGCCTGATAAAAAGTATATATATATTTAGAAATCTTGTGAGGAAATTTGATTTGTAACCCTTCAACAAGCCCTTCTGTAATCATGCCTGGTGACCGGTTTTTCAGGATAAGAATACTGTTGGTGGCCAGGCCCACAACTATGCTATGGTCCAGCAGAGAGTGAATGGCATGCTTCATAATGCCACCAACAAATTGGAGACTGTATTACAGAAATGGAGGGCTACATGTAGTGAGTTGTCTACTGAACCACCACTTACAGAGACGGCGGAGTCCTTGGCCTCACCCAAAGGCAGTACCACCTCTGAAGAGTTCCATAGTGCTGTGCTGGATGTGACAGCAGAGATAGATAGTTTTGTGAAACCCCAGCTATGTGATCAGTTCTTTGATGTCCCAGATTTGTAACTTCTATCTAGTCACATCACTTGTTTATAATACCTCTGTTACTTATTCTAGTTTGGTATATCTGACATTGAGTTGCACCAACCACTACACAAGGTATGATCATGGCTAAATTCAGTTATCTTTCCTTGTAGCTGTAATGATATGTCTTGTATGTGCAGTTGTGGTAGTTAGGCAAAGTTTCACTGGATGTGTTTTGCTTTGATGTGTCAACAGGTGACATATTGTCTGGCACCAGCATTGTGAAACTATTCCCATCTGATGTTGAAGGATCCTTAGCCTCTAATGATGATGATGATGATGGTGGGGATGAACAGGCACTGTCCAAAGTTACAAAATATTTGTTGGACACAGGGACTGGAACACCCACATTGCATCCACAGACCATGTGCAATCTCTCTGCCTGTACATACCGATGGTACATTATCATCTGGAGTGGATAGGTCAGCGGGGACACTGTATATCAGAAAAGTCTGTTGACCCCAGTACAGACATATCATAATCTGTCCCCTGTCTTTGTGGGTGGGAGGTACTTCACAGTGGAGTCAGCAGCAGTGCTAACATAAGGTATGGTTACTGCCTTCCCCTAAGGTTAGTGTGTCAGTGTCTGCTGCCCATCGCACATGCAGTGCCATCATGTAGGCATATGTGACTTCTACCAGGGCCTCAGTACAGGTTGTGAGGGTCATCCAGGCAGACACTATGGAACAAGCAGTGTCTGTTCTGCATCATCTGTCAGGGGGCAAGTGCCAGTCCTCAACTGCTAAATCCTCAGATGTAAGCTGATCTGGTTATGGACAGGCAGGGTCCAATTCCTGTACTTTCAGTGGTACAGTGATGGTGGCAATGTCTACACTCAGGAGAGACCATCCCAATGGCTATTGTCACTGTCATGCTGATACCTACTCCTGCAGACATTGGCCACATTTGGGTGGTGAACCAATGTCTAGCCATGGTGGTGGAACAGTCAGTGCAATTCCTGACACAGATAGTTCTCATGGGTTGGGACATGCACAGGATTCTGAACATGAATGCATTGTACTTGTTTGGAAAGCCATGATTCAGTACTGACTCATGTGCAAAGGTTAAATCCCTGCAAAGTCATACACACACACACACACACACACACACACACACACACACACACACACACACACACACACACACACACACACACACACGCACACATCAACACTACCCCTAGCACATCTCCTCCCACACACAGTGTTCCAGACATTTTGACCAATTAACCCATCCCCCAAGCCAAACCTCTATAGACTGCCCATAAGGGTACTTATTCTGTCATCCATCAGCACTCACACATTTCCTTTTAAAGGATGTATACTCATTTACCTGCTTTCTCACCTATGCAACTGATGATAACTTTGATGGCACACCAAATATACATGACAGAAACTAAAACAGTTCATACTCTGTAAAACCATACTGTTGGAGATGCAAAAGAGCACTGAATTAGCAAGTTGTACTACCAGATTCAGACTTTACAAACATATATAAAAAGATGGATAACAGAAATATTAATGCTCTGTGTGCATGATGCTTGATTTTATCACTAGTAATACTTAACAATCTGAGCTTCACCATCATGGATAAATGTTGTCACCATGATTTAATCATTTATTATACACTGGCACACATATATATTATACTTTTTATAACCAACAGTGTGCACACACACACACACACACACGCACACACACACACACACACACACACACACACACACACACACACACACACACACACACACACACACACACACACACAGACACGCAAACACATCAGATATACTTTGTATTGCCAACATACAATATTTAGTAAACCAGGTATGCTTTAAATGGGCTAGCGCTTGCTCCTTGCAGTTATCTAAATACTAATCATTTGAAATATCCTGCTTTATTTGATTTGTACGGCTTTGGCCTACTTATATAGGTTCATAGGTAGGTACTAGGCTATTGGCTCAAGGGCCTAAGTAAGCCTAACCAACAAGGTTCCGTGGCTTATGCCACCCAAGAAAGTTATTTGCCTGTGCTCCTGTTGAGCAGAGCCACAGAAGTGATCCCCGGGGTGTATTTCCTATTTCCCATCCACTTATCAAGATTTTTCTTGAAAAGTGCTAATGAGGAACTTTGCTTGACATAGATGGGTAGCTTGTTCCAGAGTATGGGAATTCTCTGGGACAGGAATCTCTCCCTCCAGCATGTCCTGTTTATTTTGGTGACAAGGTTTATGTCCCTAGAGCGTGTAGCTCAGAGGGATTGGGATTTCGTCAGGTGCAGCATGTCCAGCAGCTCTGGGTTTGACATAGCTTTATATGTTAGGCAGAGATCACCTCAGAGTTGGCGATATGCTATGGAGTAAAGCTGGAGTTTTTTGAGACGGTCAGTGTATGGCATCGGTTTGAGGCCAGAATCCTCTTTGTGTACTTCTGTGGCCTTTCCAGCTGCTGCAGATGTCTTGTGAGGTACATTCCAAAAGGGGCATTGTACTCTATAATGGGTCTAATGAGTGTCGAGTAGAGGGAAACAATGACCTCTTTTTTCATGGATGAGAACCCTTTTGTGATGAGGTGTGCCATGTAGAAGGATTTCCTGACTACTGTGGTGATGTGATTATCAAAGGAGAGACTACTGTCCACCTGGATCCCAAGGTCTCTTATCACACATTCTGCGTTAAGTAGACTGCTGCCTATGTAGTAGTTCATGGGTACAGAGTTTTTACCAAAGGGGATGACAATGCACTTTTTGGCATTGAGCTTGAGGCCATGGCTCTGACACCAGGCATCTGTCTCAGTGAGGCCCTTGTGTAGGATGTCCACATCATTTGGGGACTCGACTATGGCTCCTAGTTTGCAGTCATCTGCAAACTTTGTTAGCCAAAGGCCTTCTGTGTTAACCTGTACTTCAGAGAAGTAGATACCAAACAGGAGAGGTCCCAGGACTGAAACCTGTGGTACTCCACTTGTCACTGGTTTGAAGTCAGATTTGGAGTCTGCAACTTTTACAGTGTGGGTTCTGTCAGTGAGCTAGCTAGCAACCCATTTTGTGATGTAAGGATTTATACCTAATTTAGTGAGTTTATCTATAATTCCAGAATGTGGGGGATGATGTCGAAAACCTTGGCGAGGTCAAGATAGGCTATGTGAACCACCTTGCCCTCATCTACAGCTTTGGTGACTGCCTCAAAGAAGTCCATCAGGTTCAGTAGGCATGATCTGCCTTTCACAAACCGGAACTGGATGGGGTCCAGAATTTGGAGGTTACCAGTGTCTTTTTTTATGAGTTCCATGATGATATGTTCCATGGCCTTACAGACCAGGCTCGTCAGAATAATAGGGCGATAGTTCCCGGGATCAGTGGTGGCTCCCCCTTTGTGGAGTGGGATAACTGTTGCTGTGCACAATTCAGTGGGCACAAAGCTTGATGTGAGGTTATGACTGAACATGGTGCTTAGGTGGGGAGCCAGTTTGTTCTGAAGTTCATGTAAAACGCAGCCTGGGATGTTGTCCGGTCCCATGGATGCTGTGTTTTTGGCTTTAGAGAGTGCAACTTTTACTTGCATAATTGTGATTACAGGGACTCTGCATTCTTCATGTATAGATATGTGCCCTTTAGGGGGTGAGAGGGGGGTAAAGTTAGCACCGAAACTATCTTCCAGGATGTTGGCAATATCAGTTGGTTCTGTAATTTTCATGCCATTGTGCTGTAACTCAGAGCAGATCTGGGTGCTGCCGTTGAGATTCCTGACATAGCTATAGAATGCTTTGTGGTTGTCCTTAGAATCAGTGGTGATTTTGTTTTCGTAGCTAGCTTTGGAGGAACTTAGCTTCCTACTGAGGCTGACCAGGGAGCTCCTCCACTCATAGGATTTTACGCTCTTTTGCAACAATTTCTTCCTTCTATTGTACAGTTTGTTTATGGCAGGGGACCACCAGATTGGCTTCCTTTTTTTGGAGGATACCATCTTGGTTCTGTTCAGGATAGCACAATCCATGCACTTGTGTAAGTGCTTATAGAGTGCATTTGTGTAGGATTCAGCAGTCGTAATTGTATTGTCCATCTGCATTGGTGTCATGAAGTTCGCCATTTCTGTCTTAAGAAGCATGAAGTTGGCTTTGGAGAAATTTTTTACCATGGTTTCCTTAATGAGGGGTGGGGGTGGGATGTGGATATCTAGGGTGATTAGCTTATGGTCGGATCTGACCAACAAGTAGTTGACTTCAGGTGTGGAACACCGGTCACTCATGTTGGTAATGACTAGGTCTAGGATATTGTTGCTCCTGGTGGAGGTGTTTATAAGTTGAGCCAGGGCATTGAAAGTTATGAATTCCAGAAAGCATTTAGCGAAACAGTTGGTACATGAGTAGTTTTCTCAGCTTATGGTGTGGTAGTTGAAATCGCCCATTATTAGGGTGTTTGGTTGAACCCTAATATTTTCCAGTATATCAAGAAAAGAGGAGTGGGAATCCTGAGGCATGGTGAGGGATCTGTAGCAAGCTACAATTTGGATTGCAGTTTTGCCCAGAGTTAGTTGCACTTGGATAACCTCGGATGCATTATCCCAAGCAACTAGCCTGGAGGTGTGGATATCCTTAATGAATATGGACACACCTCCGCCTTTGGTGTTCCGGTCAAGGTTAGATGGCCGACAATTGTGGTATGAGTTATAGCCTGGTAATGCAGGGGTGCACTCTGGATCCTTGAACCAGGTCTCAGTCACTGCACAGATATCGATGTTCTCCATTTTAAGGAGTGCCTCGAGGGAGTGGATTTTGAGATTTAAACTTCTAGCATTCAGTAGCACTACCCTCAGTTTTTTCTTCTCTGTTCCTGTTACGGTGGTGAATTTTTCATTTGAACCTTGCCTAAAAAAGGCACTATAAGGGTGGCAAGAGCCTTAGCCAGTATCCGGAATCCCAGGGGTGACAGGTGCAGGCCATCTCTGGCAGAGCATCGTGGTCTGTCAACCATGTCATCCCAGGCAGACAGATACTGGATCCCCTTAGAATGACACCAGAAGCTTAACCAATTGTTGAAGTCAATCATTTTGTCCTTGTACTGCGGTATCATTCTGGACAATGGCAGGATGCTACTCAGGGCTAGGGTCATACCTGCCTGGGCTACAAGATCAGAGAGCTCTTCCATGTCTTTTCATGTAGTCCAGGGACGTATGTCTCAGGTCATTCACACCAACATGGACAATAACAGAGTCATATTTGTACTTGTTGTGGAGTGACCTGAGTGCATGGGTTATGTGGTGGATCCTGGCACCCAACAGGCAGGTGACAGTAACCTTCTCCTTGTTTAGCCTGGTGAGTGGGACATCAGTGTACCTGACTATAGAGTCACCTATGACTAGTGTGTTGGGTACGTTGTTTTGCCATATGGGCTGTGGCTGAGTGGCACACTGAGTCTGTGAGCTATGTGTCATTTGGGTAGTGTTGGGGGTGGAGGTTGATTGCGTTTCTGCTTTGGAGGTCTCTGTTGCTTGAGCAGATTTTTATTGAGAGCCTCCGCGAATGTTTTTGTGTTTCTATGTGTGGATTTTGGTGGTGTAGGTTTAGTGGGATTATGTGATGAGTGTGGTGTGGTGCAAGTGTTTACCTTCTCCTCTTGACTGTCAAGTTCAGTCTTGGATGGAGAGAGCTTTACCTCCAGTTTGGCTAAATAAGTGCATCTCTCACAGGTTGTAGTATTGGGTGGTAGGAGGAGAGGGTTGTCTGTGTACATGAGGCAATTGCTACATTGCCCCAAGATGCCCAGATCCATCAGATAGACAGGAGAGAACACTAGGAGCTGACCCTTGCACATGCCTGAATAAAAAACTATTTTCCTCTAGACAAGTGAGGAAAGTGAGTACAAGAGCTGTTTTTCTCTAAGCAAGTGAGGAATGTAAGTACAAAAACTGTTTTCCTCTAGGTAATGAGGAAGGTTAAGTGCTGTAGTAATTTTGTAGGTTATTTAGTGCTTACAACAAGTTCTGAACAAGTGCTGAGAACGAATAAGCAAATTCAAGTGATAAAACCAAGAATCTGTATCTGAAGTAGACTAGTTACAGGACAGAAACAAGTGCAAATGTGGCTTTTAAATCTGAAAGTTGAGAGAGATGGAAAAATTGCCCAAACGGCAAATAACTACAATTTCTGGGCCAGAAACCACTCCTTATCCGGTAGATATGTTATCTAGTGCTTACCACTCCCACTGATAAGCTAGAAGGCTTCCCTCCAACACAGAAAGGCTTGGGGGGCTCAAGAGCTTACAAGCAGTCCTGGATACAGCAAATCTGTATCTGGACTTGACTAGTTACAGGAAAGGGTGGAAAAAAGTGCAAATGCGGGCTTTTGAATCAAAGTTCAGAGAGATGGAAAAACTGCCCAAAAGGCCAATAACTACAATTTCTGGGCAAGAACCACTCCTTATGTGGTAGATAGGTTACCTAGTGCTTACTACTCCCACTGATAAGCTAGAAGGCTTCCCTCCAACACAGAAAGGCTTGGGGGGCTCTGGAGCTTACAAACAGTCCTGGATACAGCAAATCTGTATCTGGACTAGACTAATTACAGGAAA
>NC_056728.1:833300329-833356744 GCF_019279795.1 Protopterus annectens | reverse complement strand
CATTTTACAAACATTATACTTCACATGTATTGCTATATATCATATAATCTATACAACATTACATAAATTATTCAATTCCTGCTCCCTTTTTTAAATAAACATCTTTATTAAACCATCACTTATGACATAGAGAATCATACATTTATATAAATGAAAACAAACTACATTGACGCAATCCTACTTACAAGCATTTTACATCACAAATCTAATGACACATTCCCAGTTGCAAATATTATACCTCACTTATAATCTGCCCAATCATTTTCAGTCAAACATTACATAGCTCATTTAAGTCCTTCCTGTTTTTTAACCTTATTCCTCTCCTGTAAGTATTGTTCCCACAATTCCCATTTTTTTTCCAGTGTAGTTTCCTTCTACCCTTTTCTAAAGATCTCAATTCCAGTTGTTTTATCTTTGTTACTATATTTGCTACTTGTGATAGGGTCTATGTTAAATGTTCGAACATCCAAAATGTCGAACATTACATGGTCGAGACCAAATGTTCGACATTTGGATATTTGAAATTAAAAAAAAGAAAAGAAAACACAGAAAAAACACTTTAATAGTGTAGGCAGGGGGGCAAGCCCCCCTGCACCCGCCACACCCCCCTACTTAAATATACCAACTCCGAGACCGCACTTCAGTGCAGAAAAGGGAAATTCTCCCTATCTGCACCGTATAGTGCCGTTGAAAGTCTATCTTCGAGCACTCAAAATTTCGAATGTTTGGTCTCGACCATGTAATGTTCAAAATTTTCAGCGTTCAAAGATTTGACAGGTACCCTTGTAAGATAGTTGGTTTAGACTGTGATTTCCATTTTCTAATAATTGCTTTTTTGGCAGCCACCATTGTTAGAAACAGCAAAGTCTTACCATGTCTAGGCCAGTAGCGACTGGTGACTTCAAATTAAAAGAGGGCTGCAGGAGACAGCTGAATGGGTGGGGCCAATGGGAAGGGGTGTGGCCAACCAGAAAGGGGTGGAGCTATGCTCAAAACCACAACAACTGGAGCTTTAATTAAATACGCTGCCCTGGGTGCAAAACAGTCATTATGAGAGTCTAATCAAGACAAAATGAAGTGTAGAAGAAAAAAATATTTCAATGCATTGGCTACATGACAACTTATTTAATATTCAGATGGAAACAGGTTGTGAGGCATGAAAAAATAAATTACTTTTTAAATACATTAACTACCAATCATTAGCGGACCAGAGTTCCGCTGTGGTGACCCCTAACCAGGAAAAGCCGAAAGACACAACAACAACTGGAATGCCAGTCAAAATCAAGTATAAAAAACAAGCAGCACTCAACTCAAACCGCTACTCCTTGCACTGCAGTTCTAATTATAATTTATATTCAGCTTTATAAAATTACCAAGTAACATGCTGAAAGTAGCAATCTCTGTGATACCCCCACTTGTAAAAATGTTCCTTATCCAAAAAAGACCTGCTGCCTGACACAACTATCTACTTGTTTCATGAAGAAGACATAATCAAAGTTAAAAATAAACAGCAAACAAGAAACAAGCTCAAGATAAATTGCTTAAAGGATTCTTGCACAAGTTATGGACCACACATGACAGATTGGCATTCTGTTTAGTTTACGAGTAAGCCTGAAAATATGACTGCAAGTCTCCAACAAAAGATGACTGCAAGTCTCCAATAAATGTAATGAGCTTCTGAAAATACTGTAATCATGTCCTTTTATTACAAATACTATCATATGCATTTCAATACTCAAGGCTTATACATTATCTAGTTATGTAAATATTCTCTGCATGGCAACAACGAAAAAGCTTTCAATGCTGGTAATTCTTTAACAGTATGCTTATTAAAGCTTACTTGCATCTTACAATCTCCGACAAGCTTACCTGATGGTCATTAAATCATTGCTACTTAAACAGAGCAACAGGGCACTGCGACAGCATGCATTTTCTGAATAATATGAAGCATAAATCAACAGTATAAAAATATGATAGAAAACCAGAACATTCTGCAAAATCAAGGACAGATGAAAAGCCACGGTTGTACTTGTGGTCTAACTTGGATGGGGGAATACTCTGCACACTTACACTGCATAATTGCTCCTTGCCTTCCTTGCTCTGTTTAAGTAGCAATGATTTAATGACCATCAGGTAAGATGGTGACTGAAAAAACTCATCCATCTTGATAAAAAAAACTATTACCTTCAATATCAACATAACCAAAATTACAACCCCAAAAAATTCTGGTCAGGAATCAATAAACTTCTACATCCAGGGAATACCAAAACTCCCACACCTGCTACCTTAGCACAAACTTCACCCAACATAATAGCCAATACCTTTAACAACTTCTTCTCTGAAACAGTCACCTCTCTAGCAAACACCATGACTCCCCCCCCTTCCCCTCAACACACCTCTCCTCTAAATAACACACCCACCCTAAAATTTAGCACAGTCTCCACAGCCCACATACGTAAGTTACTCTCTAAACTTAAACCCTGCACCCCTTCAGCCGACAAACTTCCAGCTGAATACCTGCAACTAGCAGCATCTGAACTAGCTTACTCAATCTCGATCTTAATTAACAGAACAATAACCGAATCTACTATCCCATCCTGCTGGAAAGTCTCCTATATTATTCCCCTCCATAAAGGAGGTCTCTCTAATGAACTTTCTAATTACCGACCTATAGCCCTACTTTCTCCTCTATCTAAAATTATGGAACGTTGTATTCACCATCAACTCCTAAATCACCTCTTGCAAAATAGCCTACTAGTAGACTCACAACATGGTTTTAGGCCCCACCATAGTACTTCCACCACCCTTCTCTCCTTCACCGACACAATAAACAGAAATCGCAATAACAACCTTTACTCCTCGGCCCTATTCCTAGACCTCTCAAAAGCCTTTGATATGGTTAACCATCAACTACTCCTAGATACATTGACATCACTTTCACTCGACTCTTCAGCAGTACAATGGTTTGACTCATATTTGAATGATAGAAAACAAGCTGTCCTCTGGGACAGCCATATATCCTCACAGCTCCCAGTCAATATCGGTGTTCCTCAAGGATCCATCTTAGGTCCCCTCCTCTTCTCTACATTTATAAATAACCTGGCTACTTTGCTCCCAACATCCACTTGTATTCAGTATGCAGATGATTCAACTCTCATCTGCTCTGCTTCATCTTCAGGAGAACTCCACTCTTCCACCCAGAAACTCTTTACTACGGCTGAAAAATGGTTCCAACATATCTGTCTCCTCCTTAATCCCAAAAAAAACAAATTACTACTCTTTACACCAACACTTAAATCTGCCCCTATATCATTTTCCATCACATCTGGCAAAGGCACGATCATCAATCCTGACTGTTCCACTAAACTCCTAGGCGTTACTATAGACAATCAACTGAGTTTTGACTGTCACATTGATCTAACCATCAAGGCTGTTAATAAAAAGATAGGTGCCCTTTATAGACTTAAGCCCTTTCTTACTGCAGCTACCCGAGTGTCTCTTGCCCAAACTCATCTCCTATCTACACTACTGTATGCCTCCCCTTCATTTATTAACATTTCAAAAGCTAACCACCAGAAACTAGCCACAGCCTACCATAGTATTGCCAGGTTTGCCACTGGTTCCCCATATCGAACTCACCATTGTCATAATCTCAAAAATCTTAACTGGCTAGAACTACAGAATCAAATTCTCCTACAGCAATTACTTATCACTTATAAAATTCTCCATTACCCCTCTAATACACCCATACTTAATAACCTTATCACCCCATACAAAAATCTTACTTCCCTTCACTCAGCCAACAAACTACTAGTTGCTACTCTCAAATCTTACAACAAAGCAGGTGACTCCTTATTTGCTAATACTGTAGGATCTCACTGGAATAAACTCCCCAAAGAACTAACCACTTTAAGCTCATCCCACCTTTTCAAAAAACAAACAAGGAAACATTTGCAATCTCACTGGCTATGCCCCTGCTCAAATCCTGACTGAGCTTAAAAAAACAATCACTCTCTCTCGCACCCTACATTGCTCTTCTACCTACCCTACTTCACTACTTCTTTCCCTCCAAGAAGTAGACCTAGCAACCCACCAGCCTGCTTATTTACTCCTACCTACCTCTTTTTATGTTACCCTCCACTATCTCTAACCTGTTTTCTCTTCATGCATCTAACCCAGTTCCAAACTTCCTGTGTGCAAATCTCTATCCTAAAAGTAGTGCTCATCACTATATCCCTGCTACTAACTGACTTCTATGACTAAATTTTTACAAACTCTCTACCTGTTCCTATTTCTCTCCCTTCTTCAACTTCTTTTAGCAGTCTATCTACAGTAGATATTTAAATTATAATGATTCTGTACTGATGTTTATTTCTTGTTTAAATTGCCTTCCCATTACTATTCTATATATCAATTTTTCCCTTAGTTGCCTGCATGCTTTAGTTACTTGTTATTTACTTGTTATTTACTTGTTATTTGTTAGTCACTTAGTTTTATTAGTGGAGCTTTTCTCCTCGGGCCTCTGCTGAAAATGGACATGTATCCAGCCAGACTAGCCCGGTCAACAAATGTAAAATAAAATAAAATAAAATAAAATTCCTTGGACACATCCAGAGCCACTACAATGGGGAGTGGGGTGCAACAAGTATGTCACAATATGAAATGTCTCTGGCTGACAGTGATGGCTCTGACACTCATACCTCTCAACTTTAGAGCAAGAAATCTGGACAAAGTCATACATAGAACTAGAAGTCGGACACAGGCCCAAAAATAAGGACAATTTTTAAATATTGCTCTTATTAACTTAGATAATAGAACAGTAGTAAAAAATAATGGACTGAAACTAAATGCCAAAAAATGCATTACTATATCCTTTGGGGCTTCATCCACCCAGGGATCTACCACACTGACAATATGCCCCTATGAGTTGACCAAGTTATTTGGAATTTGGTAACATGTTAAACGTGACCTAACTTTCAACCAGCATGTGGTCATTGTTGTTAAGAAAGTCATTCTATATTGCTCAGCTTATAAACAAAGGAACTCTCTCTCTAGATCTAGGGATGTGGGATGTCATTGCCCCCTTTTACTCAGCTCTCATTGAGTAAAATGCCCTTTTTGGCATATATTTGCCCAGACACACGCAACAACTGGAGTGCCCACAGATATACCTTACTAAAAGGATACAAGACTTAAACAATATGTCCTACATGGACTGACTCAAAGCCCTGTCACCATACTTGGTATCTTATAAACTGCTGAGAGGTCAGCTGTGTCTGTCTGGCATACAAGGCATCTTCTGACCCAATACTAATAGACCTACAGCACATCAGCAAGTCAAATAGCATCAGAAATACTTGGTCTAGGGATCTAAACCTCTTCTGCAACATCAACAGAATGGTTTGGAGGGACAGGCATATTTCACAGAGGATACAGCTGCTCTGGAATAGACTCTCCATCCATGTAAAACAAAGCTCATCCCTGTCCATATTCAAGTGCAACTTGTATCTATAAATGAGTAATAGAAAATTTACTCAAGCACTGCCCCCTGTACAATAATGGGCAGAGGCACCTCCTAAATGCTCTGTCCCACTCACTGCCCCCTCAAATTTGTATGGTGTGGTCCTATTTATTCTCACTAGGGGTAATATAAAATTATCTATCATTCATGGGATGGCTAAGGCCAATCTAACACCAAACGAGACAGGCAAACTCTAGAATGAAAAGGGGAAATGGCTACACTTAAAATGGCCCACTTACCTATGAACCTGCATTCAGTACTTCAGTTTCAGTTGTTTTAAATTTTGATTTACATTTTCTATTAACTGCTTTGTTGGTAGCTATTAGCATTAAACTTAGTAAGGCCTTACTCTGTCCCAGCGCAAAACAATAATTTCCCTAGTTACGGTAATTTGCACCCCCCCCAACATGTCTGACCAAACACTGTAGAGAATTTATTTTAATTGGACAACTTGTTGCTTGCACAGAACACATATTTCCAATTACCTCTCTCTTTCCCATCATACCACCAACACTTGCTATCTACCCAAGCAAACATTCTCTGACATCTGCTTGGGGAATAAAATATAGCTATAAGCACTCCCTAGAAAAAAATCCCAAATCTCCTGGACTTTATTGCATATTTGGAAGCTATTATTCCTTGCCTTTCTAGACTCTCTTCCTAAACTTTTCTAAATCCTCTAACCGACTCCTATACTTGTCATGCAATATTTTATATGGCCTACTGACTATCTGTTTTTAACAGCTGCTACTGTTCTAGAAATTTGTCCATAATTCTTGAGCAAAGAAGTTGAGACATATGCATGAAAATGCTGGAGAGGGTGACTGACAAATGAATATACAGAGTAGTAGAAAGTAAAATGTGAGATGAGCACTTCAGGTTCAGATTAATATGTAGCATAACTGACCCAATGTTTGCAGTGAGACAGATAGCGGAGAAGAAGCTAGAGATGAGGAGAGAGTCCAACTGGGCATGCCTAGACTTGGAGGAAGCACATGAGAAGAGTACAAGGCAGTTTTGCAATGAAGTCTCAGAAACACTGGTAGAATTAATGCAAATTATTTATAATGGACCAATGATACAAGTACAAATAAGAGTTCAGACTCACAAAGCGGTTCTCATTTGGAGTGGCTGTGCATCAGGGTTTGACTTTGAGTCAACTGCTTTTCATGCTGGTAATGGATTACATTAGCAAAAAAAGTCAGGGAGGATAGATGAGCAAATTTGTTGTATGCAGACACTGTAGCACTACAGTTAGACTCTTAACAGGAATTTCAGCAAATAATAAGGGAATGGAAAGCAAATGTGAAGACACATGGAAAGAAAAGGAATACAAACCAGAAAGTTGTCATGGTAGCAAATGAAGAAAATTAGAAAAAGCTGAAAAAGTGAGATAGAAGAAAAGACAATGGAACACATCAAAAGCTTCAATATTTGGGAGAGGTGGTCGTGGAGAAGGAATACCAAATGAGGAGGCTAAAGGTGGAATCAGTGGTGGTGCAGCTGAGTGTCAGGATGTGGGTATGGCAGAAGAATGCCAAAGAAGCTAAAAAGTAAGGTGTACAGAACTGTGATGTGATCACTACTTCTGTATGGTACAAACACCTAGCAGTGAAGACAGAGCAGTTGAGGAAGCTACAGGTGATGGAAATGAAGTGACTGAGGTGGGTGGTAGATTCCACATTGTGGCACAGATGAAGAAATACAGACATTAGACCAGATGCCAAAGTAGCTTCAGTTGCAGAGAAGGTCAAAGAAAACAGAACAGAACAGATTACAGTGATTAAGACACATACATCAGAGCAGATGATGATTCAGTGAAGAAGATTTGGGAGGGACAAGAAGAAGGTAAGAGGAAACAGGGCAACCAGCAAAGAAATGGTTGGACTGTGTGAGAGAATACTTGTGACAATCAGACATGATTGTCAAAGAAGGTAGGAGAGTGGCAGAGAATAAAAAGAGGAGGTTCACAGGTTCATAGGTTCATAGGTAGGTACTTTGCTATTGGCCCAAGGGCCTAAGTAAGCCTAGCCAACAAGGTTCCCTGGCTTACACCACCCAAGAAAGTTAATTTCCTATATATATATATATATATATATATATATATATATATATATATATATATATATATATATATATATATATATATATATATATATATATATATATAGGTATATACATGGGTCTAGGACTACTCACTGAAAGCACACCTCACTGAAAGTCAAATGACTGTGCACAAATCACTGAAAGCTCAACTCACCGAAAACTCAACTCACCAAAAACACAACCCACGAAAGCTATATATGGCCTTCTCCCCACTGTTGTGTGAGCCCGGAGCCAGTATATATAGTAAGGGAGGTTGTGGGGGGTACCACCCTCACATCGGCGGGGTGTAGGGAGTGTAGCCCCCACATATTTTGGATATATATTAAGTTTAGAAAAGAGTAATTTATTGGAATTGCAAGTATCCGTGTATATTTATTTATTTATTTGCAGTTGTTTTACCAGGATAGTCCATTGGGCCAAGGAACCCGTTTTCAATGGAGCCCTGGGGAGAAAAGCTCCAAGACAAATTAAATTACAGTAAGTTTTACATAGAAAAAAAATTCAAAAAAGACATTTTTTTGTTTAGAAAGTACAGAAGTTTCAGGAGAAACAGTGAAATTAAGTATACAAATTCTAAAATAAGAATGAATCCACTTGAAATTAATTATACAATTACTAAAATTAGAATGAGTCTACAGTACAATTTATAAGATAAAGTAATAGGAGGACATTAAATTTAAAACCATGCATTTTTCTAAAATAAAGTAGTAGGAGGACATTAAATTTAAATCTATGCATTTTCTGAAATAAAGTAGTAGGAGGACATTAGATTTAGAAACATTTGTTATCTGAAATGGTGAAGTGGGAACAAAGTACAGTTTCTACAGTAAGGTTGACACACAAAGGTACTGGTTCAGACAATAAGAGTGATGCACAAAGGTACTGATTCAGACAATGAGTGACACACAAAGGTATTGGTTCAGACAATAAGAGTGACACACAAAGGTACTGGTTCAGACAATGAGTGACACTTTAAAGGTTTGGACATGTGAAAAAACAGGAGTATAGCATTTCATCGAGAGAAAAAACAATGGCATTGTGGGTGAGGTGAAGTTATATTTGTGTTGATATATTGTCATACTTTTATGGTTATATTAGTAATGTATTCCAAGTTAATTACAGTACAGGACTTACAGTTTCCATTTATTATTTTTGTGTGACAATATTCTTCTAGGTGTACTTAATAAATTTTCTATATGACAACCTTTTAATTTCTGTTTATATGAAGCTTAGGTAGGATGGGAGCAGGAGCATATCCATTGTAAGGCAAGATATGAGTGTAATGAGGCTTTGAATGAGGAGAGGCAGGAGACAGTGCGGATGGAGGAAAGAAGAGTTCCAGAGTAGTGCTAGGGAGAAGGATAGCAGGTGGTTCCCAGCTGGATGTGAGGGTTTATGAAGTTTAGTTAGGTTTTCGGAATTGGATCTTGTGTCGATTTGGCATATACATTTCAAAGGTATTTTGCTAGGGAGGAGCAGAGATGCAGCACCTTGACCGCCCCCTTCTAGATAAATTGGAAAAGGGGGGCTGATTGTGATTATGATGATGGTATTGGCTTGGCAATGTTGTATAGGACTCTGTACCGATGGTATTTTGCTGTTTTGCAAAAGGGTTGTTAATGTGTTTCTATATTTCTGTTCTATAGCACCTCAGGAGATCAACCAAACCAGATGGCCTGACAAAGGAGGTATGAAAGGCTTTCCAGGTGTCAGGATAAGTGTGGATATTACTGGTGGTCGGGAGATATGCGATATCATTGTACCACATGCTTGCATGTTGATGTGCATTTTACTTTGCTTCTTTTCCTCTTTTGTGTTTTGCTTTCTACACGATCGGTAATGGTGCAAGCACACCATGCAGCTTCTACCATGCTGACGGTGGTCCTCAAACCTGTTTCTGCCCTGGGAAGAGTGACCTGCAGTGCTCACTACTGGCCTCTGATGGTTCCTCACAGGAGGGAGTTAAAGTTTCTCTTGTCACAGATGGGTCCTCTCTCAGCTCACTGACCAGGAGGTGCACCAAACGGTGAAGAGTGAGGTGTACTGGTGGTTTGTGATCTAGAGAATCCTGAATTATATTTTTGCATGGCTTGTTGAGAATCAATGTATAGACACATACAGACAGAGGAAGAGAAGCTGGCAGATTGGTCTACAGATAAGGGTGGGAGGTAAAACACAAGCAAGTAAAACACAATGGTTGTAGCTAGAGTGGAAAGACAACTACCTTCCATACACGTCTTCTCCACTGTGTCCTACCTCCATAGGCACACTGAGCAATGCCAGGCAGTGCTGTGAGTCTGCTAGTTACACAAAGATCTTCTCCAGTCAGCCAATGCAAATGTCAAACTGTCTGTCCATCAGTGCTATCATATCTTCCAACTCCTTCCAAGGTATATACTGCGACCTATTGGCTGTGACACCAAAAGGAGAGGCAACACCTCCCTTTGGTGTGCCACCACTGAAGGCCACCATGGAATGCATGTGTGTGGGACAGACCCACCGTGTTCACCATTGTAAGTGTAGTATCCTTGAGGCAGACGCATGGAATATACCCACTGGCCATGTCCTCTATTCATTGCTAGAAGGTCCTTGTAGCCAGTATTCTCAAAGCCACATGTATCTTGGTGTTCACATGAACGGGTATTCCATGCAACTCATGAGTATGAATATAAGGGCAACATATCTGTACCATCTCGTGCATGCTGCCTTTTCCCACACAGTAACAGCACACTATTTCTGTGATGTGGAGGGTATGAACTGTTAGGCACAGTTGAATGACTACAGTGCAGCAGATAATGAGAGTCACCTCTGTAGCTACAAGCTGAAGGACAGCTTTGTACAAATACTTTTCTGCTAGACCTGTGGTTACTTCTAACATGGTTTTGTGATGTCTGTATATTTATGCTAGTATTTTTCTGTGAACAGCAACTCTGGCAATCTGCCCGTACCACATTGTGCAATTTGTATACATTTCTGAATCACTCTGCCATATCGTTTACCCTCATTTGCATTCAACATGACCCAGTATAATAATGTTGCCAGCTCTATTTCATTATACATTCATTTGCATAGTACACTGGTTATGGTATTTTGTGGCCTTGTGCAGCCAAAATACTCAGTTTTCCAAATTTGCCCTCACCGTATGCACCACCACTTGTCATGTAATTTCACAGACTGCATTGCATTATTTTTTTTATGAATCTCAAAGTAAGTAGTTTACTTTGCCAAATTAAAGATAACTGATAAATACAGACATGACTGCAGGATATTGGCAATGAGGTCAACACAAATTATTTTACCAAACAGTTTTGCAAAGAGCCTAGTTTGCTATTTTAAAGTCTATAGTTCACTTCTTCCAGAAGTGTAAAGCTGAAAATAATAGAAATGCGAAGAACTACAAAGGCTAAATGTTACTGCAGCTTCTGTTTCCCTCAGTAACTACTGCTTGATGCTTCAACCATACAAATACTTGAAAGGGGGCAGGTCAAGCCCTACAAAATATCCATATGGGGGACTTCACCTCACTTAATCCCACTTACATATGCCAACTACACAGTCCCAAAAATAATTCTCCAAAAACAAGTAAACTACTGTCTGCACAATAGTATGAAAAAGTGCAGTCAGTGATTTGCAATGAGAAAAGAAAGTTGATGACTTTGCAACTTGTTCATTAATGATTGACAAGTTGTGAAATCATCTTCTTCATGCTTGACTGCCTGTGCAGAAGTTATTATTGTATTAAAATAACTATTAAATAGTCAGATAAGTGGTATAAAAAGTAATTAGCACTATACTATGTGAGACGTAAAATAAAAAGTCAAACCACAAATATTGAGTTATGAGTCTTCAGTAATTCAAAGTGCTATTAGAGATACATTTCTTGAGTTACTCACGTTTGACACTAACACATATTATTTAGGTTTACCGCTGAAATCCTGAGTGACAAGGATTAATAATCGTGTAACTGCATTAACGTAACAAGTGAAACCAAATAAAGCTCTATTAGTACATATTGCTGGAGAAAAAGTATATCGCGTATATTAAAGACATACATTTGCAGATGTGCAAGATAAGCTGTGCAAATATTTTCACCCCTAGAAAATGCTTTTAAAGTTTAATTTTCAAATTCAGAAATGAATAAGAAGAGATACAAGAAGCAAAAGACAACCCTTTCTACTTTCTATTGCCTAGGTCATTATGCTAAAAAGTTTTGTGGTCCTGAGTTATAAAAATAGTTCTTTCTAACCTCATGTACGTTATTCAGATATTCCCTTATTACTATGCAGTTCTGTGAGATTCCCTTATTTCAGAATATTTTAATGTTTCTCAGAAACCCCTAAATAATTCCTGTTACTTCTTTCTCGTATCTCCTTTCCTTTTCTTTCTACTCTATTTTAAACTGCATTTTCATTTTATCCCACTCACAAGCTATCCCTTCTGAAAACAACTCTCTCATCCCTAATATCTCTTGGAACTTTTCTACTACCCATTCCTTCAATTCTTCTCTCTTTAACGGGGAAGTGGAAAAGCTCCAGTGTCGCATTTTTACTTCATTTACCTGCATTTTTATCTTAGTCTTTTTTGATGCATAATCTGAAATAGTTATTAAATTTATGTCAAAACTTTCAATTAAATGAACTTGTTCCTGTGAAATATAATTTATATCCAGTCTAGCCCAGTTACTGTACTTTGGTGAATAATATGTAAATTCTGAGTTCCTACAACTGAATTCAAATCTTCCATACCAAATATTTTCAAACATTTCTCTTTTATTATATTTCCCTTCTGGGTCCCCCATTACATCCTCACTACTGCAAGTCCTGTTCCAGCCCTCACCATGCATCCTTGATTTTGACTCAGATTTTAGCTCTGTCTCTCCTAATCCCTCCTAAAATTTGTGTCTTTTAGAGTAAAGGTGGTAAATCACACTTAATAAATAAGGACAATAGTTAGACTTCTTTTACTTCAGAAAATGTATATTATATGATAACAGCTCATTGCTATTCAAAAACAAGCACACTGATTGGATAGCCCAACCAGCATGTCTGTAGTAAGTTGAGCATATACCAATAGAAAAAAGTCTTGATGCTGAAGTACCATTGAGCGGCCAGAGATTCTTTTGGCATATGCTTAGGGGACAAAGCCAAATACAAAAACAATTGGATATGTACTGCAAAGCTAAAAAAAATCAGAAATGTCCCTGACTTTATATGTCTGTACTCTCCCTCATAAAATCTCAGCATTAAAAAAATACAGCAACACAGATTCTCTTTTCTCCGTTGCTTCTCCTGAACTGCACTGATATACTATGAAAGTATGGAAATGTAGGTCTGCGCAGTACATCAGTAGACAAGCAAGAATATGGAGGAAGACTACATTGCCCTTATACAAAGACATTATTTAAGAAAAATAAGCAATTTCTTTCTTAAATAATGTTTTGTACAATAGCAATAATCCGTTCTAGTTTGTGGGCATATCAAGATTTACCCACAGTTGGCTTTGTGTAATCACTAGGGCATCACTTCATGATCAAACCCCACCAACCGTGGGTAAATTCTGATATACTCACAAACAGGAGGGGATAATTGCTTAATTAATTCACTTTCTCTTGTTCTGTCAGAGTCTCAAGTTAATAGTTCTAATATTTTTAAAAACAATCCTGATTGTCTCCTAACTATTTTTGGATTTGTCCCTGATTCTGTTGAGATTTGTTCCCTAGATTTATAGGTGTATACTAGGCTAATGAAAACTAGGGCCTTTATAAGCCTAGCCATGTATCCCAAATGTATCTTGGAAGTGTTTTGACCCTTAGGGGTTATTTTAAGGAGGTATATGTAAGCTAGGGTATCATTTACAGACTGCATCTGTCAGAGACATAGGCACTAGACCTGGGGCTTATTTCTGATTTCCCATCCACTGATCCAGTTTACACTTGAATAGGGTTAGGGGAGAAATCTGCTCACATGGGTGGAAAGCCTGTTTTAGAGGAGAGGAATTCTCTGAGACATTCCTCTGAGACACAGACCTGTCCTTCCAACATGTCCTTTTTATACTGCAAGCAAGATTCAAGTCTCTAGATCATGTAGTTATGATGGTATTGGTTTTGTGGATGCGCAAAAGGTCCATCAGAGCAGCATCCAAGGATGCCTTGTATGGCAGGCACAGACATCCTCTCAACAGTCCATAGGAAACAGGGTATAGAAATAGGGCTTTGAGGTAATTGCATAGAACATGTTGTTAATGCCCTAATTTCCTTATGTGAGAAATCTCTGTGGATGTTTCAACTCCTGCATGTGCCTGGTCTGGTACATAATCAAACGGGGGTGTTGTATTCAATGATGGGTGTGATGAGGGCTAAATATAGAGGAATGATGCACTTCTTGTGCCTAGATGCCATGTCCTTGCTTATAAGTTGAACAACATAGAATGATTTCCTTATTACGTTAGACACATATTGGTCAAATGCCAGGTTGCTATCTGGACACATCCCCAAATCCCTGATTACTGGGTAGTTTCAGAGCAGGATCCAAGGATGCCTTGTATGGCAGGCACAGACTTCCTCTCAACAGTCCATAGGAAACAGGGTATAGAAATAGGGCTTTGAGGCAATTGCATAGAGCATGTTGTTAATGCCCTAATTTCCTTATGTGAGAAATCTCTGTGATTGTTTCAACTCCTGCATGTGCCTGGTCTGGTACATAACCAAAGGGGGGTGTTGTATTCAATGATGGGTGTGATGAGGGCTAAATATAGAGGAATGATGCCCTTCTTGTGCCTAGATGCCATGTCCTTGCTTATAAGTTGAACAACATAGAATGATTTCTTTACTACCTTAGACACTTATTGGTCAGCTGTCATGTATTTCTTGGCACTGAGTTTTAAGATGTGGCTTTGACAACAGTCATTTGTCTGTGTTAGTCCTTCCTGTAGGATGTTGGTGTCTTGGGGGGATTCTATGACTGCTGCTAGTTTTAGTCATCTGTAAACTGGATCAGTCAGAGGTCTTTGACATTGGGTTTGACTTCCAAGAAATAAATGCTAAAAAGAAGTGGGCAAAGCACAGAGCTCTAAGGGACTCCAATAGTGACTGCCCTCTTTGTGGAGGTGGTCTCCCTTATTCTAACTTCCTGGGTCCTATCTGAGGGCCTGGTGGCTATCCATCATGTAACATAGGGGTTAATGCTTAATTCTGTGAGTCTGTTTACAATGTCTGAGTGAGGTATTGTATCAAATGCCTTAGCCAGGTCAAGGTAGGTTGTATGCAGCACTTTGCCTTCATCCATTACCTTGGTGGCCTTTTCAAAGAAATCCAACAGGTTAAGTAGGCATGATCTGCCTTTGATGAATCCAAACTTGGTTGGATCAAGTGTCTGAAGGTTTCCTATGACATTATTAATCATATCCATGATAATTCTTTCCATGGCTTTGCATATGAGACTAATCAGACCTATGAGTCTGTAGCTCCCAGCGGTCCATTGATGGATTAAAAACATGGTAGTTGGCAGGTTTTAGCAATGGTGTTATAGCACTAAAACTTCTTATATTCATCCTCAGGAAGTTCTAACCCATATTGTCTTGGATGCTACCAAACCTAACCCTAAGCCTGGTGAGCATGATATACTAGACTGTATAATCTCTGGCTAACCTGACAGACTTTCTAAAACCATTATACCCTCACCAAACCTACGTGACCATTGTTTACTCAAACCACCTTCTCTGAAAAGAAAAAAATATACATGGTTCCTTAGTTATATAATATTTAGAACTTTTACCAAAAATGTTTACTGACCTTACTTCTGGATCTCTCCTAGATTGATTGGGACATTGTAGCCAAACAATATGTCTGTGGGAATGCCTTAAAATACATTCTAAATGCTATTCTTTCATTTGGGAAAATATTTTGCAGTCACGAAGAGTAATCTTTCGTTCTAAATTGCTCAGTAGTAAGCACATTCCTTCTTAATTACTCGAAATGACAAGATCAAGACTGATGAATTTAAAAACAAAAGCTTTTCTCTGGTCCTGCAAATGTAGCAAGTTGCTTGCTAAAACTGTAACAAGCAGCTTATTGCAGTTACTACCACAAACTCACCCTACATTGAGTGCTACAACCAAACCAGAAATACAGTAGCTGCATTCATTTATCATTATCACTACTAAACTCCCACAGGCCAATCTAACCCTCCACCAACAGATTGCGCCCAGTACAGCCACCCATTGCCTTGCCTTAGTTATACTTCTGAATCTAGCTCTGACTAGAAAAACTAAGTTAAATTAGATGTGGGAAAGTTTTGCCTGGCATCATGTTAAGCTACTGTAGCTTCTATCCTCTCTGTGTTTTACTGTGTTTATCCCTGTCTGTCTCTCCTTTGCTCTTGCATTATCCAGTTTTCTCCAGCTGCAAAAAAGGCTGATCCTTTCCCCCTTTCAAATACTTTTGTAGAAATTTAATCTAAATTGTGCTGTCTTTATTCCTGTTGTCATCTCAGTCGCCCAGTTTGGCTTGACTCTATACTCTCCCATGTAAAAGGACTCATCACTGTTGAACTCATATTAATATGCATTGTGTTTACTGCAGTGTTATTTATTCCATTATATATTTATGATGATTGCTTCCTCTTTCTTTCTAGTTCTAATTCTGTATACTATATGTGCTTGCTGTTTCATCATAAAGGTTTTGCAAACGATAAACTTTTTTTAGGCTTGAAAAATTTACATGCATTGTGTTTTATTATTTGGATTGTTTCCAGTGTTGCTTCTTACTTTGATTTTTAGATGATTTTGTAACTGGACTGTGGATAAGAAGTGCTCTTGTAGTCAAGCATACCTATGAACTTAAGATAAGTGCATGCACATTAATAAATAAATAAATGTGCCAGAGGGCAGATCAAGATTTTGCAGGCAACAGGTTATTAGAAAATCCCCTACACTGACAAGCTGCTAGTCTTCTTCCACAGTCTCTGGAAGGGGTGAAATGACGCAGAAACAAAATCTGACAAGACTACTTGGCATATCTAGCCTCCTTAATTCCCTATGCAATGGGTAAATTGTAGATACTAGTTAAAGGGCAGTTTAATTAGTCCCGATCCATGCATGATCTACCTTAAACCTGATTTATTTTTGATTTACTTCACAGTTTTTGACTTCACAAACTCAACAGGAAGGATGGTTCATATATCAACCACTGTTTCTTTGAAATAATACTTCCTTGCACCTCTACTGATCTCCTGCTTGCCTAACTTCAAATTAACACGTTTTTGGTAGGATGCCCTTCAGGAACTCAATGATTTTGTTATGCCTATTCTATAAATTTCTCAAGATGATACAGATTTGGACACATTTTGCCTGTTTACTTCTTTATATTGCATTTAACTTGTACCACTAAACTGCCTCCCGTTTCTTTATGCACAAATGCAGTCTGCAGAACTGATGTATCTTTTCAGATGGTATCTTATCAAGTATACAGAAACATAACAGTTTTCTAATGATTACATGATGTCCTCTCTATCTTAGTGTCCTTACAGACTTCTCCACATCCTCCCCCACTGGTTGTGAGCCATTTAGTATGACAAACCGTTCCATTTCTTGCTACATTTGCCCCTCCTGCAAAGCAATATTTCCTGCATTTTTATTTTCCCAGACATGTCCTTTTTTACTTCCTTGCAGTGACTCTATAATACTGTATTTCATTTTAGGGTTAGAAATCCTAAAGCTGAATTTCCCTGCTTGTGAAGAGTTACGTTGTCTATTGATGTATCAAGGACATTGGTTTGTAAGGAATATATTACAGGGATAGAAACATGGCATACTGTACGCATTATAATGCATGTAAAATATCTTTTTTTGCCTTTGACAACTGCACTGTCTTTTCACAGTCATGCTTTCCTTGCTTCTGCCACGCTTCATGTATTTCGTGGTGTGTACTTTTTTCTCGAAGATAAGGAAAAATGACATTTTAAATGTTGTAGGAATATAGATTAGAATAACAGGAACATAGATTTATAACCTATGTACCTAATTTTATTTTGATGTGATATATATATATATATATATATATATATATATATATATATATATATATATGTGTGTGTGTGTGTGTGTGTGTGTGTGTGTGTGTGTGTGTGTGTGTGTTTAGTATTTAACTCAGTTACTGTGTGCACAATCTAAGAGATAAAAGGTTCAGTTGCTGTATTGATCTATGTGAAAAAAGGATTTAGAAAAAGCTAATTCTGTAAGATCTGATCGTGTTCAGCTAAATGTAATAAATCATATTTTCCAGGTTTAGAGGTCTGGGTAAACTAAATGTCCAAAATAGTTATTTCAAACTGTTGTATCAATTATGTAAGAATTCAGGAAATACCACAACAAAAGATTTTATACTAATACAATAAATCTGTTTCTTTCTGAGCTGGGAATTTCTGGTTAAAGGCTTATAGTGCCTGCATATTTGAACTGTTTCTTACTGAAATTGGTGCGCCTGGTTTGCTGTAGCATAGACTAGATCCTGGCCTGCTGAATCTAGCTTTTTTTGCATAACTTGAGCACTAATCCAGGTCTTATTAAAAGTATTCAATTGTATTTATTACTGCTTGGTAGTAACCTGATTAAAGTGTAGCTATCATTCTAAGCCTTTTGGTTTAAGCACTTGGGCTTCAGACCAGTTGTTTTACATTAAGGTTTGTGGTCTGCACTGTTGTGGCAGGACAGGTAGCTTACATCCTTCTAAGTTGGGAATTGCTGACTGAAGGCTCAGTGTCTGTTATTCTAAAAGTGTATTAGTTCTGGTTTAATTACTTGGGCTTCAGGCCAGTTATTTTGCATTAAGAAGGTTCATGGTCTGCACTCTTGTGAGAGGAAAGGCTGGACTCTGCCCTTCTGAGCTGGGAATTTCTGGTTAAAGGCTTATAGTGCCTGCATATCTGAACTGTTTCTTACTGAAATTGGTGTGCCTTGTTTGCTGTAGCATAGACTAGATCCAGGCCTGCTGAATCTAGCTTTGTTTGTATAACTTGATCACTAACCCAGGCCTTCTTTTTTGAAGAAGGTTCCCCTGTACCCCAGTGGCAGGAGTATGCAGTTAGAACTTGTCTGATTGAAGACTACAGGAACAGGGCTCAGTTTTGAGATATTCTTACTGGTTAATTTGCTAATTTGTTTAGAAGCTGTTTCTGATTGCTGTTTAAGTGTATTTGTTACTGTTTGTAGTCGTTTAAAGCTGTTTTAATTGTATTTTTTACTGTTTTTGCCTTAACTTTAAAAAAAAAAAAATTCCTTGTTTCCCACGTTTCTAAGCTAGTATAGTCCAGTTTTCAGGCTAGTGCTGAATTCAGGGCTGTGTTACAATTTTCTGAGTTCCCCTGAGTTACTTGGATAGAGGGAGGTTTCTCTGTTCACCTGTGAGAGAGGGAGCTTTGAGCAGCCATCTGTCCCTGGAGGAGTGGTTCCAGCCCAGACGTTAGTAGTTTATAGGCCATTTTGGGTTAATTTCTATCTCTTTCATTTCCCTGCTATAAAAACCGCATTTGCACAATTTTGCACGTCTGGGCAGGCTAAATTTATCCTGGCTCCACCAAGTCTCCTCTTCAGTTTTTCCCTTGAAAGTAGTCTAACTCTCAACCTAAGCACTTAAAAGGCATCCTACAGTCCAGCACTTGCTCAGACCTAATAGCAAGCACTAATATACCCTGACATTTGATTGCCCAGCAGGGCAAGGCTCATTATTCACCCCTCACCAACCAAGTGACTAAGCAGCTCACCCTACAATTCAGGCATGACCAAAGGGCAATTTCAGGTATACTCTCCAGTCCAGCTGGTGAACATGGGTATCCTGAGGCAATGTTACAACTGCCTCATGTACACAGACAACCCTCTCCTCCTACCACAAAACATTAACATATGTGAGAGATGCAATTACATAGCTAAATTGGAGGCTACGCTCTCTCCACCCAAGAATGGAACAGGCAGTCACGAGGAGAAGATTAACACTTGCACCACACTTCCAGCCTCACACAGACATACGAAATCAGCACTGGCAAAAAATACACATAAATACACAAAATCATACTCGGAGGCTCTAAATAAAAACCTGCAAAAGCATCACAGACCTCCAAAGCAGACACCCAAAAAACCTGCACCTCCCGTCACAAATCAGACAACACATAACAAAATCAGTGTGCAGCACAGTCACAGACATTAAGGTGAAATAACATACCTAACACACTAGTAATAGGCGACTCTATAGTCGGGCACACTGATGTCCCACTCACTAGGCTGGACAAGGAGAAGGTTACTGTTAGCTGCCTGTTGGGAGCCAGAATCTGCCACATAACACAAGCACTCAGGTCACTCCAGAACAAGTACAAATATGACTCTGTCATTGTGCATGTTGGTGTGAATGACCTGAGACGTACCTCCCTGGACTACATGAAAAGAGACATGGAAGAGCTCTCTGATCATGTAGCCCTGGCGGGTATGACCCTGACCCTGAGTAGCATCCTGCCCTCACCAAGAATGATACCGCAGTATAAAGAAAAAATTATCAATTTCAACAATTGGCTAAGCTTCTGGTGTCATTCAAAGGGGATCCAGTGTCTATCAGCCTGGGATGACATGCTCGACAAGCCTCGTCAAACCCACCTCCGTAAACAGCACAAATAAAAAAATGAGGGTTATGCTACTCAACGCCAGGAGTTTAAATCTCAAAATGCACACACTTGAAGCACTCCTCAGTATGGAGAACGTCGACATCTGTGCAGTAACTGAAACCTGGTTCAAGGCTCCACAGAGCACCCCAACACTACTGGGCTACAACTCATACCACACATTTCAGCCACAGAACATGGGCCAAAACACAAAAGGAGGGGGGGGTGTATCCATATTCATCAAGGATACCTACACCTCCAGGTTAGTGGTGCAGCATGATACCTCCGTGATCATCCATGTGCAACTAACATCAGGCAAATCTGCAATGCAAATTGTGGCCTGCTACAGATCACCCTCCATGACTCAGAACCACCACTCCACCTTTCTGGAGACACTGGAAAACATGAAGGTCCTACCGAACACCCTGATATTGGGCGATTTCAATCACCCTACCATTAACTGGGAAAACTACTCAAGTACAAACTCCCAGGTCCAGCGCTTCCTGGAATTTATCAACTCAAATGCCCTGGATCAGATTGTAAACTCCCCTACCAGAGGTGAAAACATATTGGGCCTGGTCATCACCAACATGGGCGACAGGTGTTCCACACAGGAGGTCAACCCGTCACTGGTTAGATCAGACCATAAACTAATCACTCTGGATGTCCACACCACACCACCACCTCCAACCAAAGAAACCACAGTGAAAAACCTTTCTATAGCAAACTTCACCTTACTTAAGACAGAGGTGGTAAGTTTCACAGCCCCCACGCTAAAGAATAACAGTGTCCAAGATGTAGGAACCTTTACAAATGCACTCTATGAGCACCTACAAGGATGCATGGATCGTGCCATCCCTAGCAAAACCAAGACTCACTCCACTAAGAGAAGGAAACCAGTCTGGTGGACCCCTGCCATAAACAGGCTATACAACAGAAGGAGGAAACTAGTTCAGAAAAAAAAACAAATCCCAAGAAGGAAAGACAACTCTGATCCGTATCAGTAAGAAACTAAGGTCCCTCATAAAATCCTCCAAGGCTAACTTTGAAAGAAAACTAGCCAAGGATTTGAAAGATAACCACAAAGCCTTCTTTAGCTATGTCAAGAATCTAAGTGGCAACTCAAAGATATGCTCTGAGCTATTGCAAAATAGCACAAAACATACTGAACCCACTGATATTGCCAAAATCCTGTCAGATAGATTCAGTGCAAACTTCACCCCCAAAAGGGCCCACAACAATACTGGAAAAGTGTAGTGTCCTGGAAATCACAGACACACAGGTGAAAACAGCCTTTTCAAAAGCCAAAAGCACAGCATCAGTGGGGCCAGATGGTGTCCCAGGCTGCATCTTGCACAAACTACAGAACGAACTAACTACCCACCTAAATACACTGTTCAATCTCAGCCTCTCCACAGGCTACGTGCCCATAGAATGGCACACAGCAATGGATATTCCGCTCCACAAAGTAGGGGCCACAATTGACCCTGGTAACTATCGCCCCATAAGCCTGACTAGCCTGGTCTGCAAGGCTATGGAGCGCATCATCATGGAACTCATTAACAAAGACATTGAGAACCTCCAAACACTTGACCCAACCTAGTTCGGCTTTGTTAAGGGCAGATCATGCCTACTAAACCTGGTTGACTTCTTTGAGACAGTCATCAAGGCCATAGATGAGGGGAAGGCAGTTCACACAGCCTACCTTGACCTCGCCAAGGCTTTTGACAACATTCCCCACTCAGAAATTATAGAAAAACTCACCAGCCTGAACATAAACCCCTATGTCACGAGATGGGTTGCCAACTGGCTTACAGACAGAACTCACACGGTAAGAATAGTGGGCTCCAGGTCCGACTCTAAACCAGTCACAAGTGGTGTCCCACAAGGCTCAGTCCTGGGACCCCTACTGTTCGGCATATACTTCTCAGAAGTGCAGGCAAACACAGGAGGACTATGGCCAGCCAAGTTCGCTGATGACTGCAAACTGGGAGCTATAATTGACTCTCCGGCTGACACGGACATTCTTCAAAAGGGCCTTACTGAGACGGACACCTGGTGTCAAAGTGATGGTCTCAAGCTAAATGCCAAAAAATGCATAGTCATCCCGTCTGGGAAAAACAAAACACCCATGAATTACCACATAGGTGGCAGCCCCCTTAATACAGAAGAGGTAATAAGAGATCTGGGGACCCAGGTAGATAGTAATCTCTCCTTTGACCTCCATATTGCCAAAGTAGTTAGGAAATCCTTCTATGTAGCCCATCTAATTACTAAAAGGTTTGCATCTAGAAATAAAGAGGTTATAGTGCCCCTCTACCCGTCACTCATCAGACCCATCATAGAGTACAATGCCCCATTTGGGATGTACCTCACAAGATACTTCCAACAGGTGGAAAGACCACAAAAGTACCTCACCAAGAGGATTACTGGTCTCAAACATGTGTCCTATGCAGCCCGACTGGAAAAACTCCAGCTGTACTCAGTCGCATATCGCTTACTCAGAGGTGATCTCTGCCTGACTTACAAAGCTATGTCCAACTCAGAATTGATGGACATGCTCTACCTAAAGAAATCCAAGTCACTGCGAGCCACTCACTCTAGTGAGCTAAACCTCACCACAACAATAAATAGAACATACTGGAGGGATATATTCCTGTTACAGAGACTCCCCATACTTTGGAACAAAATTCCTAACTACATTAGGAAGAGCACCTCACTAACACTCTTCAAGAGAAACATTGACGAGTGGATGGGTAACAGAAAATACACCCCTGGGATCACTTCATTGACTCTTCTTGACAGAGGCTCAGTTAATTAATCAATGGGGTGGCGAAAGCTGACACACTCTGGCTAGGCTTATAAATGCCCTTGGGCAGATAGCCTAGTACCTACCTATGAACCTATGAACCTAATACAGTAGAATTTCAAGCCATAGAAGCTGGCTAGATTGTATGTATTTGTATTTCTATGTTCATTACTGTGCCCCAGTTTATGTCTTGTTGCAGCTAAGCATCTGCTAATGAGATTAGATTCAGCTCGACAGCAGGTGGTCTGACACATTGTGAGAGGCTTTTTGGAAAGATCATGCAGTTGTTTTTATTTATTTATTTTTGTAAGCGTTCTTCAAATACATGCATAAGTAGTGGCGGTTTGTGCAGAGGGCTAAAGCTCTTAAGTTGTTAATAAGCTGCACAGGGTTTGATTCCTTCCATCTTTATTTGCCTACTGTGTGAATGTGAGCAAGTCACTTAACCAGGCAGTGCTCCTGCGTCACTGCTGAAAAGAAACAGTTTGCCCAGTGGGCCTACCTGGTCAACAAAACAGATAATAAAGAAATGAATGTGATATACATAAGCACCTAAGTAGATATGCAACCATTAAATTCCCATTATTTTTCTGAAATGTTATTGCAGAGAGTTTATATGTGTACACTGTTTAGGGGTGTCACTTACCGTTTTGAAAACAACGTGTTCATTATCTTTTAAAGTGAAATATGTTATATTCATGATGTGTTATGAAGTAACAGCTCTGCCGTGTTCAGTTTTGAAAACAGTTGTGCTGTATAAAAAAATAACTGCATGGTCTATAAACACCCACATAACACCCCTCATTCTTTACAAATTTGTCTAACAATTAACAATATAAAATATTCACATTTTTTATAGAAAAAAATCCATTTTGGGGCATGAAAGGCACCTTTTCTAGATCTGCAGAATATCTGCTGTTATGTTCATGGGGTACAAAAATGTAATGGTTGCTTATTTATTATATTTCATAACCATAAGTGTCATTGGTTACTAAAACCCTATTAAGGGAGATCTAGGATACGGGACACCACAAAACTCAGGATATGAGTTGAAGGCAACTATGATGATTAATGCTAATGCTTGAGTCACTAAATGTAAATCCATTACAGAAGAAGTAATGGAAAATGCTGCTTGTAGTATTTATAGTTGAAAGCAGAGTTGTTCTAATGCTGTTACAACTCTGGAAGTTATACTTCATTTCTGGTTGCAGGGGTTTCAGAGTTTCAGTCTCCCTCTCATTCTTGCTTTTTTTTAATAAGACTTTTATGTAGTGATTAGCTGTGGTGGATTCATTTCAAATGAAGCAGTTGTTGACAAACTAACATATATCAGTTAAGCTGTTTTTTTGTTGTAGAGAGGTAAATCTGAGACTGCAACCTAGTAACGCGGAATTGTTTAGCTGTCTGGACTCTGGAGGACTCAATGAGAACTGGACTGAGGGGGCCAATACTGACCCACCCAACATGGGATATGAAAGAAGCCCAATCCACTGCATGTGTGTAATGGGTCATGACTTTCAGGCCTGCCAATCTGTGCATAAGTAGAGAAGCTGAAATGGGCCTCATATACAGGTGTGTGTGTGTGTGTGTGTGTGTGTGTGTGTGTGTGTGTGTGTGTGTGTGTGTGTGTGTGTGTGTGTGTGTGTGTAGTATTAGGGAAGCATTGGGGGAGTTTAGGGTGGAGACTGGTACACAGGGCAAAGAAAAAGCTTCCATCATTAATGACAGTTGGGATGGTAGCCCTGACATCAGTCAGTCAGTTCTCTTAAGTGCCCAGCAACGTAAGTGACAGGCACAATGAAGCAAACTTCCAAAGAAGTGTGGGATGCATAGGCTAAAGCATCATGGGGCTTAAATAACTAAGATGGAGTGAAGAGGCATGATGGTCAGCAGGCAAAAGGGGCAAAACAAATTGTCATCTACCAGTAAAAGCTGCAGAAACACAAATACTGAAAAGCACAGTAAATACAAATTATAGTAACTATATTGTAGATGAAGAAGGACAGGTGGAAGAAATGGGGTGATAAGCCAGAATGTGTCTATAACTGTTAATGTTATGTAGAAAATGAGTAGAAACTATTTGTTTACTGTTTTGATGTGTGGACTAGCTTAATCCCATTAAGTCTCTGATTTATTTTCAGAAGAAACAATGGGTGCTGCTTGTAAAGACTGGAGAACATTTGAGCAGGCCACCAGAGAAATTATCTTACTCTTATTGTTAAGTGCTGTTTGGTCCTTTAACATCCTTGTTAGCTTTCCATCAGGAAGACGTGGGACCTTGGTTAAACACCTCAGCTGAAGGATGACACCCGGTGAGTACAGCACCCCCTAATGATGTAGCAGTACAGTGTCACTATTATAACATAAATCCAGACACCTGGTGTAGAGATAGAACCCACAGCTCTCTGAACTCCCTAGCATTAAAGTTTAGTCTGTATTGTGCTGAGCCACTGTATAAAAGTTTATGGGCAAATATTTCATGCTCAGGTCTGAGTGCATACCTCTCAACTGGACCAATTTTCACAAACTGCCCAGATTTTTGCCTCATATCTCTGATCCATTTTTCTTAAAATTGTGGTTTTCTGACAAATTAGTGGCAAATCATTAAAGACTAAAGTTTGAAAATAATGACAGACATTTGAGTTTCAGACTTCATAACATTCAGAAAATTAATGCTAATGCAAAACCTGTTATTCTATCAATTTTATAAGTTTGCAAGTGCAATATTTAAAAATTGTCCCTATTTTGGGGTCTTTGTCCCACTTTTATTCATGGCTTTATCCAGATTCGTTGCTCTAAGAGGTTGAGAGGTATGTATTGGGTGCCTTGACTACAACATGTATAAAGACTATGGCAGCAGTGATACCATGGATTCCTGCTATGTGGTAGAATTCCTACAGTGCAGAGATCCTGTAAATGCCATTCTGGAGCATGTGGCTATAGCTCCCAGCATGGAGAAACATGATTTTGAGGATATGCTGCAGAATACTGCTTGGTGGATGTTTACAATACATGAGCGTTATCCTTCATGGCCATCTGAAATGATTTAGTGGCAAGGATACTGACCACAATCATTATTCTGGTTTTCAGAGGTACATGACATTCTCAGGGAGCATGCATACCCATATTGTAACACAGGCTGCATAGTCATTTAAGGTTCAGAGCATCTATACGATACTAGTGCAGTTAGTCACAGGTGCTGAATGATGCACATTGCTTCCTGACACAATATCAGTAATGTCTGACTGGCAGCTGTCTGCATTAAAAAGCCAGCATGGTGGGTTGTGCAGCTGCTGTTGCAATCTTATGAGAGATAAGGAATGTATTAGTTTAGTATTTATTCATTTGACATTTGTTAACCAGGAAAGTCCAACTGGGCCAAAAAGATCCCCTTTTAGCAGATGGCCTGGGGGGGGAGGGGGGGCTCCACATTACAACATGTATAAAAACAATTGTACCAAAGACACAAAAGGATATTATTTATGAACTGTAGTTACAACAGAACTTGTGAGAAAAGGCAATATGGTATAGTCTTTAGATTAAAGATACAAATGAAGTAAGAAGATGGCATTAACAAAAGTAATTGATGCTCAGATTTAAGGTTAGTATAAGTTGTCATGAATACACTAATATGTCAAAAGATTGCAGTACAGTACAGTCAGATGACCTAATTGAGCTGCTAGAAATAGAGAAACATTAGAGGTAAGGGGTGAGAAAGGAGGTCACATTGCTCAAGACAAGAGGTTGCCGCACCTAGGTAAAAGCTAGGGAAGATATAGTGATTCATTTGACATTCTCAGAGGAGGTAAACAAGAAAGGATGGAAGGCAGAGGAACAGAAAGAGAACAGGAGAGGGACTGTAAGTGAAGAAAACATAGAGAACTGCAAAGAATAATTACATAGTTTCACACTTAATGGGAACAAGAACACATCCAGGATTTGCTTAAATATTCTTTTAGTGAGCATATAAAGGAAGAAAGATAAGAGAATGGTGAGTGATTCAGGTTAGCAAGTTAGGAAACCATCATTTCTGAGTTACAGCTCCAGCAAACTTGGCATTCAGTTTGATGTTTAGCATGTAATATACTACATGTCTGAATCATTCAGAAGTATTCATGCATATGCCTGATGCTGCTACATATACACTGTCCACTATTTTCAGTGCTAATATATCCCGTTGTGTGCTCTGTTATCCCTAAAATGAAAAAAAAAAACAAGTAATCTCCATGGTATCCCCGAAGTGTCAAAACAACCCATTAAACATGTATAGTGGGGCCAAAAACAATGCAAGAAACTTCTCTGTGTGGAAGATTTTCAGTCTATATATATATATATATATATATATATATATATATATATATATATATATAGTTAATCACTGTATATTAATCAGATCAGACAATAGAAGCAGAAGTAGCGAACTTAAACTCATCTTAAGTAAAAAATAAATAAATAAAAAATATATAATTGTACATAATTACTAAGTATTCAAAAATAATCCAAGCAAGGCAGGCAGTCTGCTTCCAGTTGAAAATCCTTTATTAAGTACACAGACAAGCGAACCAAGTAAAACAAAAATAGAGTAATCATTTCCTCACAAGCTTTCTAAATATATATATATATATATATATATATATATATATATATATATATATATTTTTTTTTAACAGGCAAGGTAGTGGTTTATTGTGCTGTAAAACAAAGTGTTATTGGTACACATGTTAAATTCACATCCCTACCCCCATCTGTGTGACATTCGAGCTGGTCCTGCCCTACTTAGCAGCTGTCATAATAATATAACCCTTATGTACTTTAAATAAAATGTATAATGATGTGGTACCTCTTATTTAACCAAATTATTAAGTAGATTATTAAGTCTGTGATTGTATTTTATGATTTTTATCTAAGACAGTATACTACATGGCTGGAAATATATCAACCTTAGTCCATTTGGCAATCAAAAAAAATATATATATATATAAATATATACATATACACTTTGCATGTAAAAAATCAATTGTAAAAATCATATATACTATTTTCATAACCTATTGTTAACAAAGATTGCTTTCGCCCTTCTAGACTTCTTCAGGTCTATGTACAAGAACCCTAAAAACTATCTATAAAATATTATTGTATCATTAGTATTGTTATTACACATCATTTTGAATAAACTCAAGCATAGGATTTCATGAAATCCACTCTGGATGTAAAAATAATGCTCTAGCCAAACACCTTTCTCTTCATAAAAGACACACAGGTTTTAAGTTCCAGATCCTGGATTGCATAGACATGGGTAATCTTGAAGGAGACATCCCAAATATTCCGGAGAAACGTGAACTCATGTGGCAATTAAAGCTGAACTCATTTAGGAAGCCTGTACTAAACTACTACTGTTCAATTAAAAGTGTACTGGAACTTAGAAAATTACCACATTGTTTACATGACTAATTTTATTTTATTTTATTCTACAAGTTGGTTTTAAATACCATTTTGAATCAGTTGTAATTTAAGTGTATATTTTGTTTCCATCATCATATATTTTTCTTATTATTTTTTCTTTTTCTGGTTCTTTTTTCTTCTTTATTCAAAATGATGTGTAATAACAATAATAACTAATTATACAATAATATTTTTATAGATAGTTTTTAGGGTGTACACAGATCTGAAGAAGTCTAGGACAAAAGCGATCTTTGTTAACAATAGGTTATGAAAATAGAATATGACTTTTACAATTGATTTTTTACATGCAAAGTGTATATGTATATATTTATATATATTTTTGATTGCCAAATGGACTAAGGTTGATATATTTCCAGCCATGTAGTATATTGCCTTGGATAAAATCACAGACTTAATAATCTACTTAATAATCTGGTTAAATAAGAGGTACCACATCATTATAAATTTTATTTAAAGTACATAAAAGTATATATATATTTTTAGAAAGCTTGTGAGGAAACTGTTACTCTATTTTTGTTTTACTTGGATCGCTTGTCTGTGTACTTAATAAAGGATTTTCGACTGGAAACAGACTGCCTACCTTACTTGGATTACTTTCGAATACTTAGGGCAGGATTCATGAAGCCTCCATGTAAGAGTTACAAGGCTTACACGGAGACTGCAGTTAAACGGTGTGACGTCAGCATGTCATGCATATGCATGAGGGCATGCTGAATCACACCTAAGGCTAACACGGTCCGTGTAAGACAGTAGGGGGCGTGTCCATAGGGTGAGCCCTTCAAACGGACACGCCCCCAGAAGAGTAAAAGTCCTGAAAGTAAACGCCCATGACAGAGTCCGTGTAAATGTGAATAAACACAACACAACACATGCCCCCACAGACTATGAACATAAAATGTATAAATGAACTTCCTATATTTTTTTTTTATAAGTTGTAAAGATGGTTGCCCGTGAGTGCGCTCGTTTGCGCGGGCGTGCCCGTCGCTTAGCCACAGTTAGCAGTCAGTGGAAAAGCATATAAGAACTAAATATGCAAAGTAAGCCAAGAAGCAATAGCGTAGCGGTAGAGACGTCAGCTGAAGAGGAGGCAGTCATGGTTCGAGCCCCCACAACATCAATTTTTTTTTTTTAGTGAAATAAGCAAGAAACAAGTCCCTGACATATATGTACATATATAAAATTATATTTTATGTAAAATGTAATGAAATGGGCCATGTATTTTGAAGAATGTGAGATAAAAAAATTAAAAATAATGTGAGATGTGTCCATAGATGAGCTACAGTCTGACAAGTTGAGGATATCTGCTTGTAGTTGAGCAGTGGTTTAATAGGTGCAAAATGAGTGCCCGGGGTTGAGCAGCATTTTAACATGATGGAACAGTCTGCTTGCAGCTGAGTTGAGCGTAATATGCGTGCTGACAGCCAAACCACATGTAAACCAGAGTAACCCGTTTGCGCGGAGCTGCGCACCACACCAACAAGCTAACTGACGGGCAACGTTGAGCAAGCTGTATCAAAACTGCCTTTACACAGACACACCTCCTAGCCTGTTTAGACAGTCATAAAATATAAAAAGCAATGGCCAGGTTCGAACCGAGGATACCATGCACCATAGTCAAAGTACTGAACCACTAAGCCATGAAAGTTGCACTTGGAAATGCAGTAATAGCATATATATAGGAATGAATAGAAAGAGGAGCATGACAAAGCAGGTTTTGTGAAGCTGATACAATTCCAAAATGGCCAATCACAGATAAGTGCGGGGAAAAACGGCATATATAAGCCCCATAGGCGGGAATACACAGCATAACCGATTGTAGAACCGACTTGCAGCCAGGATGTCAGGTGTAGGTGAGGGTAGTTGCTTCCGAGCACAGAGGTGGGGCGTTGAGGAGTCCAAATATATGGTTTGGCTCCTCGTCCATAATCATGAGGCCTAACTCATGTAGGGCCAGGTCCTGTGGGGAGCATATAGGGCTGAGGCGTGGGACCGGTTGGCTCATGATCTCACCAGTGCCACAGGAATACCAAGGACTGGTGAGCAGGTCTGTCACCACCATGCAGACCTGAAGAGACGGAAGCAGGACCAACTGAACTGTTGGATCCAGGAGGCCCAGCAAATGCCCAACGCCCCACTACTGAGTAAGTTACATCTAATTATTTATGTAAGAAATTAACCTAGCTGATATTATGGAGATATGTATTCCAATATTACTTTATTTATATTACAGCTGCAGGTGTCCGTTCTGCAAACCGTCGAGCCTATGGCGATAGGCTGGTGCGGTTGCGCCACCAGGCAGGTCAGTAATTCTCTCCCTGTAACTGTAAATAAATATATAAGTATGACAGTTAGCAAAAGAGTGCAGTGTAGTCACTAATTAATAAAATGTGCAAGTAACAGTGTAAGAGGGTTTGCAAGTATTGCTTGATTACAAAAGTGTGATGCAGCCTGTAATCCAAACATAAAAATGAAATAAGTTTGAAATAAAGATGTCCCACCTGTAATATAATAGTACATAACCTGCAGCAGGCTGAAAAGTACAGCTGCAGAAGCTGAGTAAAACACGTGTGAAATATATCCCTGTTGAAATACAGAAACATGACAAAAGTGAGACTGTTGGAAAGGATTGTTATAACTACAGGTAAAACATGTCAATAAAGCCTAGAATTAAGTACCATCCTGAATTGTAAAAATAAAACAAGTGAGAGAGTGTGAGAAAGAGGTATGAATCCACTAATAAAGTAGTAATAACTCCTGAATAAAGTATACTGCAGTCAGTACAGAATGAAATGAATGTGACAGGCAGAACCAAACAGTAACATGTGTTGAAAACGGTACTGCAGCTGGAATGTGTGTCCCAAAATCTGGATATGCAGCTCTCAGTCTGCAATATGCAGATAGTATGGTTGTCTGAAATACCAAACATCCACAGTTGTCTATAGCTATATAAAGCAAATGTAGCAGGATGATGTAGCTGAACAGAGCCAGATATGAATGCGTATGAATAAAAATGAAATGTATATTGATGTAGCAGTAACATTCCTATCACCAACCTGAAGTAGTTATCACATAGAAAACTGTAGGCAGAACTGTAGTGTGTATATATCTGCAGCTAGTAGACATGTACAGCATATGTATTGGTATTTAAAGTTGTTAATTAAATTTTCTCCACCCTACCCTATAACCACATATAATCCATTCCACGTGAAATTGGTATGTGCAATCACAATTAACACCCCTAGACATTTGTCCTGTTGGTTCATACATATTTGCATGTACGTTGATGCATCTGCCCTGTTCATACATCCAAACGTGATGGCCTGTTGCCATCAATCAACCCTGCATGTTGTTGGATTGTGTATTGCTGTTCAAATTATGCATGTGTTATGCTTGCTGTTCAATATCTTGAATTTATGGGTGTTTGGTTAATGGGAATAATAATGCATGCTATTACAACTAATTGTGAATGGTATTGTACGTTACTAACCCAAACTGTCTAACATAATGCAAAACATAGGACGACAGGGAAGGCGGGTTCCAGCGGACCAACCTCTCCCTCATCAGCTGGCGAGTGCACCTGGCAGTAGTGCCCAGGCTGGACCCTCCTCTGGTGGCCCTGTGCCACCTGTGGGTGGAAGCACTGCAGGGGATGGGGCTCATCCCCCCCTCTGCAAGCGTGGCCAGAGGAGAACATCCACTCACCCTCCATAGTGTCCGGACTGTGGTGCATAGGGAGATCCAGCACGCTGTGCTTGGGCCCCTACGCCAGCTTGAGGCATGGGTGGCACAACTCATGGGCTTGCCTGCTGCCCGGCCTACACAGCCCCCAGCACAGCCCCGTCCTGGGCAGTGAAGGCACAGTGGCAACTGCCCATGGGTGGGGATCTCAGTTCCACTGTTGCCATCTGTGGGCTCATGGGCTTGAGATATCCAAACATCCGTCCCCGTCAATTGTGTAACCCCCCCACATGTGTCATACACCGCCCCTGTATGCATCTTGTTTGTCTTGTCTGTTAACCTACCCAACCTACCTCCCCAGCTATACTGACTTCCTGTACCTGACATACCACTTTCACCTGAAAAAAAAAAAAAAAAAAGGTGCACTCTGTACCCACAAAAAAAATACGCCCCATACATAGCTGCCCATTTTGCACACATGTCTGCTGGACATGTAAACTGTCAATTACAATTGACTGTACAACAAGGATTATTGTTGTCCTTACACCTCTCTCAGGGGTGGAAGGTTTCAAATGTCACACCAAATTACAAACATATGCACAGCTGTTGCTGATGAAGAAATGGGCAGCTATGGGCCTTACCTACATCCCTCCTGCAAAACCCAAGCTTGTTTTCCTACTGCCCTACCCTCTTTGTGACCCCTTTTTCACCACTTTCCTGTCTCCCCATTTTCATTTCTTTCAAAGAAATTAGCGCGGGTGTGCGCAAGAGTAAGCACTTTTAAGCAGTTGTAAGTGGGTATGTGTGGAGTTGAACGCCAGTGCGCATGTGTGAGCTCCGCGCATACCAGCGCTTACCCGCTTACAACTGCTTAAAAGTGCCTTAGTCACTCTGAATGACAAGGCCTGTAGTCTGCTCAAAAGCAAAATAAAATCCCACTGTCAGTCCTGAACCCAGGAAACAGTAGTCTGCATGACTTACCACTAAGCCATGACTGCTATATAAGAACATTGTGCTACAATAAATATATCATGCAATAGTAGGAATGAATGTAAAGGGAATATAGGATGTGTAGTACACAAAGCATGTCATGTATATTTACTGTCAAATGTAGTGGACTTCTATAATAGTAGTGTGTGAACAGAAACAGCCATGCTAGTTGGTAGCTAGTAGGTAATAATGTCACTGTAGCACCTTGCAAGCCACACACATACTCACAGCAGGATAATCACTGCCCATTCCCCACAACCTCTTACAGCAACACATCTGGACTAAATAATAAAAAATGTGGAGCAAAGGCCCAAAAACAGGGACACATTTCAAATATTGCTCCGACAAACTTAGACAGTTGAGAGAGTAACAGGTTTTGCATTATGTTGGATGCTTGGAAGGGTATGAAGTCTGAAACTGAAATGTTTGTCACTATAGTCTGACTTGAGCCCTGAGTGATTTGCCATAAAAAGCTGTTTTATGAGATATGGACCAAAATATGAGGCAAAAATGTGGACATCCTGCAAATATCTGTACACTTGAGAGGTCTGACACTGCCATATTTGAATAGTTAAGTGCCTAGACATAGCAACAGTGACTGAGTTACAGGGATGCCCCACAGACTCCCTGTGAAATGTACAAACAGTAGGCAGAAAGGTGTTACAACACGTCCAATGGTAACTATGAAGCACTGAAAGTATGCACCACTTGCACGGCAGAAATAGTGTAGTAATACATATGTTCATGCTAACCCACAGTCACAACTGCAGAATTCCAGACAATTTAATGGGTGCACCCCACTGATATGTACCATTCCATGAGGCAGATAAAAGATGCACCTGAGAGTCTCTGGGGCCTGCTCAGCAGCATACTCAAATACCTTAATAGATGTCAAGGCCCACACCATGGCCAGTCCACACTGCATGCAGTAACACCCTAGCAGATATAGCAAGCATTCCAAGGTGTGAATGTACATGGAAAATAGGAAAGCCACAGCAACATACTACAGTCAAGACACCTAGTAGGCATACAAGTAGTGAATGTAAAGGGCAAATATTGAAGCCATAGCAACAAAGTGCAAGAGCCACTGCTATATACCAGTTACACCACATGTCCCAGAGGAAAGCACACATACCCACATTAACAGTAGTAGTAGTCTTAGGTGTCAGTGTACATACACACTTAGTACAGGAAACTGGAGAAATGAATGGAGAAATGTTAATCTACAACACAGCCAGAAATATGAGACAGATACTAACCTTTACACTCACAGAACAGTGTCCACAGCATGCCAGCATGGTCCCTGCCCTTAAAATCTGAAAGGGCTACGCCTATCTCACATACCTTTTTATAGCACTGTCCTGAAAGCACAGTGGGAACTGCAATCAGTACACAACTGGCTGCATGCAATTAGCAAATGCTGGCTAACAACTGGTGCCGAGGCCATCACATGGACATATGCAGATACCTACAAAAGCATGCTGTACTCCCAGTCCACGCATGCAATACTTTCATTGCACCCTCTGGAGGCAGAGAGAGAGAGAGAGAGAGAGAAAAAATACACAAACAAAAACACTTATTAACAAAACCTACTAGAAAGCTGTCATCTGTCAACTGAAGCAGCAGCAGGACACCGATCCAAAAGGCAACGCAAGCAGCTGTGACAAACACAGGTAATGTAAAGTAATACTTTAAAAGTCTACATACTGTAAACCTTCCATATGTGTCATTGGTCTGTATCTATATGTATATGAAGATGTGCATAGGGCAGGAGACATACAGCAACTATCAGTGAAGGCTGTACATACATATGTATGTGAGGGCATCTATGTGCACATATCAATGTAGGTTGAATGTAGGTTGTAGTGCAATGTACAATGTAGGTTTCACAGTTATGTATGTTTAGCAGTATGTTAGTGTGTGTATACAGTTTTGTAAACAAAAATGTTGATATACCTATCTATCATATGGATACGTATGTATGTCAATATATGTATGTATGTATGTGTATATATATATATATATATATATATATATATATATATATATATATATAATATGCATATATGTATACATAGACAGAGAGGGATGTAGGAATACATAGACAGATGTAGATAGATAGAATATGTAGATACATATACATAGACAGACAGATCTGACTATCTACAGATATGACTGTATATGACTATCTCACACTCCCACTGTCCCACCCCCTCTGTCACTCTCACCCCCTCCTGTCACACCCCTCTCTCTCCATATCTGTAGCAATATATGTACATCGATATATATATGTGTATATGTATACAGACATATATATATATATTTATATATATATATATATATATATATATATATATATATATATATATATATATATATATATAAATATATATATATATATATATATATATATATATATATATATATATATATATATATATATATATATATATATATATATATATATATACATATATATATATATATATATATAGAGAGAGAGAGAAAGATATATATATATATATATATATATATATATATATATATATATATATATATATATTCTGAGTGAGGCACATGTGTACAGATGTATTGCAACAGGTGCCTGGTGACAAAGGCATGGAGTGAATACCAGTGTCGAAACTGGAGTACCATACCCCATTTCAAATCACCCACACCAGTAACCACCAGATATGTGATTGGCTGCCCACCACTGCATGTGTCAGGGGTGAACAGGGTCATAAACATGTACAATAGTCCCCCCAATGATAGTCACAGTGGCACACTATTCCTGGAATACCAGTACATGGTATGTGTCAGCAGACATGGTGTGTCAGCTATGGACATGTAGGTCAGTGTACCCCTCCACACCACACAATGTCTGCCACGGTATGTACCTCACATGACAGCTACAGATATGGAGAAGGACACAGTGACATGTACGACACTGTGACAATGCACTCAAATACATTACCAATGCACAGTGACTGACAACACCACAGAGTGCACACATGCTACCCACATAGAGGTTACCACTCCTGGATTTACATACTTAAGTCACACCCATGACAGATGTCCAACAACCATAGTAACACCTTACACCATCCACAACCTAAATGACCGCTGTGTGTCATCCTTGACACCACAGTAGAGAGCACATGGCGGAGGTACAGGTTCCTACCCACAGATAAGACATACCCTGCAATAAACCACACAGCGTTAAGAAACAAGACTCCCCATGAGTACATGTCACACATACCCCTGCTGAATGTTAGTCAGATAGGTAATATGCCATATGAGTCACCCTGTGTAACTGTTTGACAGGAGCAGGTACTATCACATCACATGTGTCACAATGGTCAGGGTAGCAGAACAGTATGCTGCTGTAGTCCCAGGGGCAATAGCATATTGTATTGTATTGTATTGTATTGTATTGTATTGTGTTCTATTGTATTGGTATGTAGAGGTGCTTCCTTTGTGGAGTGGAACCACTGCTGCTGTACACCAGTGTACAGGTACATACCCTGTAGTCAGGCTAGTGTTACATAACACTTCTATATGCGGGTTTAGCTCCTCTTGGAGTTCATGTAGCATGCAACCGGGGATACCATCAGGTCCCATTGATGCTGTGTTTTTTGCTTTTCTGAGGGCGGCTCTCACCTGGACATCTGTCATGACAGGGAGGTTACATTCAGCTGGGATAAGTATGTCTTCGTCTGGGGGAGAGGGAGGGGGGAAAATTGCACTGAACCTATCTGTCACAATGTTGCCAATATCTGTGGGTTCAGTGAATTATTTGTTGTTGTGTACTAACTATGAGCATATTGGAGGGTTTCTGACCAGGTTTCTAACATAACTGAATAAGGCCTTGTGGTTATCTGTAGTGTCCCCTGTGATTTCCCTCTCAAAGTTGCCCATGGATGTTTGTATGAGAGAACATAGCTCTTTACTAGTGCTGATCAGACATGCCTTCCCTTTATGGAATTATGCTCTGTCTTGCAGTAGCTTCCATCTTTTGTTATACAATCTGTTTATGGCTGGGGTCCACCAGACAGGATGCTTTCCCTTTGTGGAGAGTGTCTTGGTCTTATATGGGATTGCATGATCCATGCATTCTCGGAGATGTCCGTCAAAATCATTTGTGAAGGAGTCAGCATTGTGGGTTGTGGCTTCCACTGGCCCAGTGGGCGTAAAGGATACCATCTCAGTCTTAAGAAGTGTAAAGTTTGCATTTGAAATGTTATTCACTGTAGTCATTTGTGCTGGTGGTGGAGGTGGGATATGTGTATCCAGGGTGATTAGTTTGTGGTCATATCACAGTAGCTGATGATGTACCCCATACAGTACCTCGATACAAACCCCCAGAGTGAGGAGGTGCTTTGGACCTGAATCAGTGTACTGACTGCTGGGGTTTGGTAGTATGTCGTATGGAGTGTGCCAGGTACTGTTGCACAGTTGTTGGCTGAACACTGATACCTGGCCATTTACATGTGTATCCGCCAATAGACAGACAGATGCTATATAAGGGAGATATGTTGTATCACAACAGTCGAGTAGCATGTGTAGTATGTGTGCCAAATTTTGTTGACATATTTTGCTGATATCATTTTATTTCCTTTTTCAGGACCATGGCTCACCAGCGCAATCCGGCATACTCTGTAGCCGAGGATGAGGAAATACACCAGAGCCTGGTGCGGAATTTTGCAATACTCTTTTCCTGCACCAGCCAGAATCAGCAGGAGAGGGCTGCACTGTGACAAGACCTGGTCCGTCGGGTAAATGACATAGGCACACATAATAGGACATATGAGCAGGTATGACATCACTGCAGTGATTTAATCAGAAATGTCCGTCAGTGTGCGTCAGATATCCACAGGCAACAGGTTGCCACAGGTGGTGGGGTGGCTACACATCCCCCACTCACCGGACTGGAGGGACTACTCCTAAGTGTTGTGGCTCCAGCCCACCACCAACAACAACAGCAGCAGACCTGCATTATGATGGAGGCTGGAGCCAAACAGCACCATGACTACGAGCGTGCAGGTAATATGCCATATGTTTAGTTGACTGTTGTGTACACTGGTAGTTAATGCATGTGTGAGGTGTGTCCTTGGTTTGTAGCTTTCATCATAGTATTTAATGTGCAAGTGTGATATTCTCAATATCAGCAGCTGACCTGTGAAAGGCAACTGTTGTACTACTGACCTGTATCATACTCAGTAACAATGGCACAGTTGTGCCCACTGACATTAATTTCCTCACTTCTGCAGGTCCCTCCAGTGTAACAGCAATGCAGTCTATCCATGCTGGTGAGTGTGTATTAACAATACCTTTAATAGTCTTGATAGTAATAGTAATATTAGGCTCAATCAGTAGTGCTCTGTGTATGCATGCAGGTGTGTCTGTGTCTGTGTGTTGATATCTCACATACTGAGTAGTGTGCAAGTGTGCAACTGTGAGCATGTGTGCACCTGTGTGCATGTGTGCACCTGTGCACGTGGCATGTGTGCATGTGTGCATGTGTGCACTTGTGCACCTGTGCACCTGTGCATGTGTGCATGTGTGCACCTGTGCATGTGTACATGTGTGCACTGTGCATGTGTGCATGTGTGCATCACTGGTAACATTGTGTAGACATTGTAAACTGTGTTTCCTGTTTCCCTCTCACAGGTTCTGGTGCTCCTCTGGTGTCATGCAGCAGGGAACCTGAATCAGGTTCCACGGGTACTGATAATGATGACATCTGTGTAATGGCACAGGAAGGTGTGCTAGGGTCCATCATTGGTCAGCCAATTGACAGTACACAGCTGTCAACCCCATCAATGCGCACAGTCATCCTGCCAATACATCCTATTGTTTGGCATCTACTTCTCAGAAGTACAGGCCAACATGGGAGGACTTTGGCTGACAAAGTTTGCAGACGACTGCAAACTGGGTGCCATAGTGGAAAGTGCATCGGACACGGATATCCTTCAGAAGGGACTCACGGAAACAGATAGCTGGTGCCAGAGCCATGGCCTGAAGTTAAACGCCAAAAAATGTATAGTCATACCCTTCGGGAAAAACAAGGTAACCCCAAGCTACCATATAGGTGGCAATCCACTAAGCACAGAAGAGGTTATCAGGGACCTGGGGACCCAGGTTGACAGTGGCCTTTCTTTTGACACTCACATTGCTAAAGTGGTTAGAAAGACCTTCTACATTGCCCACCTGATCATGAAGGGATTCACATCCAGATCTAGTGAGGTCATTGTTCCCTGTACTCTTCACTTATCAGACCAATGATCGAGTACAATGCCCCATTCGGGATGTATCTCACCCGACATCTGCAGCAATTGGAGAGACCCCAAAAGTTCCTCACCAAAAGGATAAAGGGACTCCAAAATCTGTCATATGCTGCCAGATTGAAGAAACTCCAGCTCTATTCAGTCGCATACCGTCTGCTCAGAGGTGACATGTGCCTGACATACAAGGCCATGTCCAACCCGGAATTAATGGACATGCTCCACCTCAAAAAATCCAAATCCACCAAAACCACTAGAGCAAGCGACTTAAACCTTAGCAAGGCTATAAATAGGACGTGCTGGAGGGATAGATTTATCACTCAGAGACTCCCTATGCTGTGGAATAAAATCCCAGTCCATGTGAGGCAGAGCACCTCGCTGACTCTGTTCAAGAGAAATCTAGACCTGTGGATGGGAGATCGTAGGTTTACCCCAGGAATCATATCTGTGTCACTGCTGGACAGAGGCACAACAAACTAATGGGCACAGTATTTTTTCATATAAGGGGTGGCGTAAGCCACAAAAATTTGGGCTAGGCTTATAAATGCCTTAGGGCAGATAGCCTAGTATAAACCTATGAACCTATGAACCTATGAACCTTTGTCACCAATGTCCCTAGGTGATGGTGATGGACAGGATACAGTGGGCATTGACCAGGGTAATGTGGTATCTGTGGAACATGCTTCCCCACACAGCAGCCATGGGCATGGCCCTGAGATGGTACCACACAGACAGATGTCCAGAGGTTCTCGTGGGAGCATCCATGGGCGTACTGCCCCTGTCAGATGTGCCCACAGAGGTCTTACAACCTCAGCTATGTTTTGGGCTGTCATGCAGGCACAGTCATGTATGGAACGGTACACCAGACAGGGTCTGAAGGAGCTGACAGCATGTCGCACAGCCATGAGTGACAGTATGCGTGACATTGCGGCTGCCATCCATAATTTCACCGATGTCATAGACAGACGCTGTGGGGACATATTAGATCAGTTCAACAACTACATGTCCATGAGCCAGGGCAATGGTGGATGGTTGAGGCGTCGACGTGGGCATATGCCAGCAACAGCAGCAGCTGGCAGTCATCGCGGACAACAACAGGGTCGCGGACACCCCCATAGTGCCAGCAGCAGCCCCAGCAATGCTGGGTCTGTGCTGTCATCAGACCATCCCAGGAGACCACGTGCACGTGGCTCTGGACAGCCCCAACAGGGATCTGTGTCCATTCAATGAACACCTGCTTCTGATGACAGTACCCAGTCTGGATTAATACTGGATACGGTCCGTAGCACCCCTGCAAGGCACAGGTACCGTGTCCGTGGCCAGAGACACTGATCTGTATGACCTGGCAGGTACAGTCTGTGGCTGTCCACAAACACCGGTATATGGCAGCCATGAGGTGGAACTGTGTGCATCCATACACACATGCGAATTGGCAACACCTAGGGCTACCGCATACACGCACACACTGCATCAACATTGCCCCACCTTGTACTGCTGTCCCTCACCAACACACATACATGTCAATTGGTGGTATCAGTGGCAGACTCAGGCATACCAAGTTCACGCCCTGTGCATATGATGAAACTGTGCCACCTCCTGCAATCTGTAACATCAGTGCAGGTACAGGTTAACATGTTGCTGATGCACAGGGTGACTACATAGACATGTAGTAATAGTATCATGTTGTTAACAGTACAGTGTGCTGATATAATTGTGGGTATATCCCAGCATGCCTGATGCAGTAAGGGTATGATTGTCTTGTACTGTTTTCTACACCCATGGTAAGTACCATAGTGTATCATCTGCACATGTTTGCATACTGGTGGTAAGGATGTCAACCGAAGGCCACATACCATAGGTAGCACAGGGGATAAGGTAATGAAAGTATTGATACGCAATGATGGACATGTAAACTGAAAGTGGCATGTTGCCCACACTGAACTCTGCAATGTGAATGTTTGAGGATGTTGATATGTGTGCAGTACTACACGACTGGTACAGGACACACAGGAGCACCCTAGCACTGCAAGCTCACATCTCATACCATGCTAGACAGCCCCAACACACAAAACTAACTTTCACAGGAGAGAGAGTCCCCATAAATGTCAGGGATACTGTGGTGGCAGGACAGGTAGCATACATCCTACTAAGTATGGAACCACTGAGTGAAGGCTCAGTGTCTGTTATTTGACATGTGTATTAGTGCAGGTATGAGCACCTGGGTTTCCATCTGGTTATTGTACATCCTGATGGTACATGGTCTGTACACTTGTGTGCACTAAGACTGGACCCTGGCCATCTGACCTGTGTATTTCCATGTACATGTGTATAGTGCCTGCATATTTGCACTGTTACCTACTGGAAGTGGTACAGCTTGTTTGTTGTACAATGGATTACATGCAGCCCTGCTTACTGTAGCTTTGTTTGCATGCATGTTTGCTTGCAGTTACCCTGGAACACTGTTTCCACCTGCAATGCAGATTTACGAAGCTTCTGTGGATTCCTAGTGACATCTGCATAGCTTACTATATGTATGTCCATGTCTCACTTGACAGAACGTCACTGTTTGTCCTGTTCACATGTAAGTTGCCTGTGACACATTGCATATGACTTACCTGGCATTTGACCACGTGAGCAGTCATATATGCCAGCGCTAACTAATCACAGGCACTACACCCTCACATACTCACCTTTTGTACCTTGTTCCCCATTGGCCCTATGTGCTGTTAATCATCATGGCAATCACAATACTATGGTAGCATGTGCAAAGGTCACTTGTCAGTCACCTCTATGGTACAGTTGTGGAATATGTGAGTCATGTGGCAATGTCACAGCTGCCACATGTACACAGTCAACTCTCTCCCCTACCCATGGACGTACAACACATGTGTGAGATGCAACCACATAGCCAAACTGGGGACTAAGCACTCTGAACCCAGTACTGGCATAACCTGTCAGGTGGCATGAAATACTACAGTGACTACAATACCAGTCTGATGTAGATCTACACTGACAGCAATCCAAACACATGAACACACTGGGGCATTCTTGGAGCCTCAGAATAGCATCCTGCCTGAGCAGCAGACACCTCTGCAGCTGGCACACAGGCATACGTTAAGCCGGAACACAGCATGTGCAACACATAGCACACAAATCCTGTGTGCCAAACAGTCACAGCCTGTACGGCTAGACAACACACCTGCTACAGTTGTGTTAGGTACCTTTATTGTTTGGTACAGTGAGGCCCCGCTCACCAGGCTGGACAAGGTGAAGGTCACAGTGATATGCCCGTGGGGCACTATGGTCCACCATATAACACAAGCATACAGGTCAGTCAGAGGCATGGACACATATGACTCAGTCATTGTCCGTGCCACTATGGCTGACCTGTGATGTACCTCCCTGGACTACATGATAAGGAACATAGAAGGGCTCTCTGAGCATGTGGCACAGGCTGGTATGACCCTGACCTTGGTTGGCATCATACCCTCACCAAGAATGCTGAAGTATTACTGAATGCTGATGAATTACTGTAGCTACAACACCCTAGCTGAAAGGTTCCTAGCATGTAGTCACTGCATTGCTATGGAACAACTTGTTACCACTCCCACAACAGGTGAAAACATGCAGCACCTGTTCATCAACAACATGTAGACTATATGCCCCAGACCAGATATGTATCCCTCGCTGCTAGGATGATACCATATACAACTCACACTGTATATACACATACCACACGCAGCACCCACACAGAAAACCACAGTCATGATGTTATCCAGTGCAAATACCATGTATTCACATGTGTCAGGTGTCAGACATGGGAACTATAGAAGGTCACAGGTATATATGTGTATTTGGCACACACATACATCATATGTGTGCATTGCCATTACTGGTTTAATCAATGTCATGCATTATTGTGAACAACAACCCACACACATGGGCATTCTGTGTGACAAAAACACACGTGGCATTTGTGGAATTCAAAGCCATAACTAACTGTGCTATGACAGTAGTGAGAGAAGCAGTAGCAGAGCATGCTATTTGCATTACTGGGAGATTTGCCCTCTTCTGCTGTACTTGTAGGGTGCTGACATCATCTCTGTTTAGAGATTGGAATATGCAGCAGCTGGTGTGTTGTACTGGTTGCCAAAAGGGTCAGTTCTCTCACACATGCAATTGCACACACCCTACTTCCACACACACTTGCAGGATTCAAACCCCTACCTAATTATGTTATGACACTATTATGAGATGCAGTAGCCGAGCGCGCAATTTGCATTACTGGGAGATTTCTCTTCTCCGGCTGTACTTATAGGGTGCTGACATCATCAGTGTTTAGAAAGGGGAATGTGCATCATGTAGTGTGTTCTCCTAGTTGCCAAAAGGGACATCTTTTTCACACAGAATTGCACACACACTAACTCCCCTCACCCAAATACACACACTGAGCATTTGCAGGATTCAAACCCCTACCTAACTATGTTATGATATTCGAGATGGACGCATTAGCGGAGTGCACTATTCACATTACTGGGAGGTTTCCCTTCTCCTGCTGTACTTATAGGGTGCTGACATCATCAGTGTTTAGAAAGGGGAATGTGCATCCTGTAGTGTGTTCTCCTAGTTGCTAAAAGGGACATTTCTCTCACACAGAATTGCACACACACTAATCCCTCATCCAAACACTGAGCATTTGCAGGATTCAAACCCCTACCTAACTCTGTTATGATACTCGAGATGGACGCATTACCAGAGCTCACTATTTGCATTACTAGAAGGTTTCCCTTCTCCTGCTGTACTTATAGGGTGCTGACATCATCAGTGTTTGGAAAGGGGAATGTGCATCCTGTAGTGTGTTCTCCTAGTTGCCAAAATGGACATTTTTCTCACACAGAATTGCACACACACCAACCCCGCTCACCCACACACACTGAGCATTTGCAGGATTCAAACCCCTATCTAACTATATTATGACACTTGACGGAGACGCATTAGCAGAGTGCACTATCCGAATTACTGGGTAGCTGTTCTGCACCTGCAATATTTATAGGGTGCTGACATCATTATTTATACAGAGGTATGTACATCTATTACTACCTGTCAGGTGGGGGATAGCATATATATGCATTTGCAGCCACCTACTTCAGGGTCAGATATGCACATCAGCACTGGCAGGTTATGTTTTATACTATGCTTCGTGACCACAGGACCTGTAACACACAACACAACCAGTTCAGACCACTCCTCCCACATCCAGGACACACACTTTGCTTCCCTGGGAACAGTACCAAGATATGAAGGTGTTCACATACACCATTCCAGTTGTTAACATCAGGTACAGGTATATTGTGTGTGGGAACTACTCAGGCCTCTACAACATTACCCTACAGCCACTACAATTTGTGAGTCCATGTGCTATGGCAGGACCACTCACCACAGCCACAAGGGGGAATACATATTGCACCTGACCATCTGCAACATGGGTACTCACTCTTCCACACCAGAGGTAGACCACCATTGTTGATATCTGACTATACCCACCTTTCCCTGGACATCCATATCCCATCCCCACCTCCAGGCAAGGTTGTTACTGCAAACAAAGTGTATTTATCAAAAGCAGACTTTGCACTTGTGAAGACTGGGGTGGAAGACTTCAAAGGACCCATGCTGGGGGAGTATACAGGCCACTCTGCATAATCCTTGACAACTGCATTCTATGAGCATGTGGAAGGTTTGCATTGGTCATGCTATCCCAAATATACCCATGACTCCTCCACAACAGGACACCCGTCAGGTGTACACCAGCCATATATGAGCTGTCCAACAGACGGAGTGAGCTAATACATTGCAGAGCAGTAGCCCACAGAGGGAGGACATCTCTGAACAGTACTGCACGACACTTCAATCCCTCATAATCATCACGACAAAGTGTTGACAGTGAAATTGTCCAGACACTGCAGATAAGGCTCCCTTCAGTCTGTTATTGATGCCCACTTACTGTTAGAGGTCCTCACCAACCCTCTTCCAGCACACACCAGCCACATGGATGTGGCATAGCAAATTCAACCCCTGGGATCTCCACTGTGTCCCTGCTTGACGGAGGCACAGCACACTAGCCTCAAATGGTGCCTTATGTGACCTACTTTACAGTGGCACAGTAGCCTACTGTACTGGGGAGGCAGACGCCAAGCACACTCTGGCTATGCTTTCATTCCCTAGGGCAAACAGCCTAGTATTGACCTCTACACCCATATGTTTAATTGTCAGATGCACAATATTTGTTGCTGATAGACTGTTTGCAGGTCTTTATTGCCATAGCATTCCCTGTTTCTATGAACAACTTGTGTATCTGTGGAAGATGTTTGAATATGAGAGGGATCCAGTATATCACTTATGTCTCTGTAGTCATTTAACTGTGTGCACTGGGCAGATTGCTGTAATGTGGTTGGTTCCTGGAATAACACGTACAAATACCAGATATGTGTGGCCAACTGCTAAACTGAGATATGGCCTAAGTGTGTGAGCATGCCCAGTTCAGGCTTTCCATGGCATGTTGTCTGACATATGCCTCATTTATCAAGTGTGCGAGCATGCCCAGTGTGAGCTTTCCATATGTTGAACTTTGCAGTCCACCACATTTGTGGATGAGTGTGAACTTCAACAATATCTCACATTTATGGTTGTGTGTTGGGTGTCATGTTGTGTACTTACTGGCCAACTGCTTTGTGTCTGAACACAACAGGGATTATACTGTGCCTGCAGGGTTTGTATGGGATACTTTGCATACAGTTGTCAACATCCTTTCATACTGACCTAACACTGTAGTACCGTATAGTGTACTGGTTCAGTACTTTCACTGTGGTGGACAGTATCCTGGGATTTAGTCCTATCACTGCTTTAAATTTTCATAGTGAGCACAACAGACTGGTTAGGGGCCAGTTGTGCACATATGACCATGTTGCATTATGTTCAGATATGGACTACTTAAACCAGGCTTGTCCAACATTGGTAGTGTATTCCACAACATAGGTGGACATTGGCAAACACTAGCGATGTGCCCTAGGCCATTTCTAATGCTAGTCAGAGAGTGTGTTTGTCCTTCGACACACATTGTAACTGGAGTTTGCCATGACATATGTCATGGTTAGTATACTGTGCCTCCGTCTACCCGTGACATAACAGTGATACCAAGGGTAAACCTACCATCTCCCATCCACTCATCAAGATTCCTTTTGAGGAGAGTCGATGAGTGACTCTCTGGCTAACCTGTACTGGGAGTTTACTCAAGAGTGGAGGTGGCTTCTGTGTTATGGATCATTCAGTACAGCATGTCCTATGTATGTCAGTTCTGGGGTTCAGGTCTCTCATGTGCATAGCTCACTGCCATTCAGATTGTACAAGGTGCAGCATGTTCATTGATTCCAGCTTGGACATGGCTTTATACATCAGGCACAGCTTGCCTCTGGGCGGGCAGTATGGCAGTGTGTGGAGCTGCAGTTTGTTTAATCAGGCAACACATGGCATCTGTTCAAGCTCTTTGATACTCCTGTTGAGGTACTTTTGGGGTCTTTCCAGCTGATGGAGGTGTCTGCTGAGGTACATCCCACAGGGGCCATTGTAGTCAATTGTGACACTGATGAAGGATGACTGCAGAGCCACAATGACCTCCCCTGATCTAGATCTGACTACCTTCATGATTAGGTGGGTATATGGTATGTTTATGTAACCACTACAGCCACATGCTTGTCCAATGCAAGATATCTATCAACGTGTGTCCCCCAGGTCTCTTATTACATCTTAAGTACTTAATGGGTTAACACCTATGTGGTAATTGGTGGGCACTTACTGTATATCCACAGGGGTTGACTATACACTTTTCTGCAATTAGCTTGCTGACATGGCTATGGCACAAGTTGTCTGTTTCTATGTGGCCCTTTTGTGGGATGCTTGTGTTAGCTGGAGGGTCAGATATGGTGGCCAGTTTGTAGTCCTCTGCAAACTTGTTCAGACACAGTCCTTCCATGTTGACCTGTACCTATGGGACATATATACCAAACAAGGGAGGTCCCAGGACCGAGCCTTGTGGGATGCCAGTTGTATCTGGTTTGTAGTCTGACATGGCTGCAGCATTTCTGACCATGTCAGTTCTGTCCTTGGTCTGGTTTGCAACCCCTCTACTGACATAGGGTTTTATATTTAAGCTGGTGAGCTTAATCTATAATGAACATGTGGGGTATTGTATGGAAGCCTTTTGCAAGGTCCAGCTAGACTGTGTGGACCACATTCCCCTCATCAATGACCTTAATGACTGTTTCAAATGAGTCAAACATGTTTAAGGGGCAGGGTCTGCATTTAAGAAAGCCACACTGGGTAGGGTCCAGTGTCAGTAGGTCCCCAATATCTTTATGTCTGAGGTACATGCTGATCCTTTCCATAGCTTTGCAGACCAAGCTTGTCAGGATTCTGGGGTGGTAGTTTGCAGTATCCATTCAGGCAACACTTTTGTGGAGAAGGACCACTGTTGTTGTACACTGCTCTTTGGGTATATATCCTGTGGTAAGGCTGACATTGAGCAGTAGTGTTATTTGGCGTTCCATTCTTCTTGGAGTCCATGTTGGACTCAGCCCAGGACACCATCTCGTACCATTGATGCTGTGTGTTTTGCTTTGTAGATGCTGGCTGTTACCTCAGCATCTGCAATGTCAGGGGGCCAGCACTCTGCTGGGATAGATATTTGGCATTTGGGGGGGGGGGGGTTTGCACTGCACCTGTCAGGTTGGATGTTGGCAATATGTGTGTGTGTTTGGTATATTGTTTGTAATATTTGAGTGATTCAGGGCATATCTGTGAATTCCCAACAAGGTTCCTACCATCAGTTAAGAAAGCCTTGTGATTATCCTTAGTGTCCTGTACAATTTGTATCTTCATAGGTTCATAGGTTCATACTAGGCTATCCGCCCTAGGGCATTTATAAGCCTAGCCAGAGTGTGTGTGGCTTTCGCCACCCCTTGCTATGTGAATATTATGGCCATTTAGGATTTACTTTACTGTGCCTCTGTCTGGACGTGACACTGTGAAGACCCCCAGTGTACATCTACGATCACCCATCCACTTGGCGAGATTCCTGTTGAAGAGAGTCAGTGAGGGGCTCTGCCTAACATGGAGTGGGATTCCGTTCCAGGGTGTAGGGAGCCTCTGGATTATGTATCTGTCCCTCCAGCACATCCTATTTCATTATGTATTGAGGTTGACATCTCTCACTCTCACAGCTCCGATGGATTTGGGTTTTATGGGGTGGAGCATGTCCATTAATCCTGTGTTGGACATGGCCTTGTACAACAGGCATACAACGCCTCTGTGTAGGCAGTATGTGACTGCATACAGCTGGGGTGTCTACAGCTAGGGCAGCATATGACATATATTTGAGACCCTTTATCCTCTTGGTGAGGTACCTTTGAGGTCTTTCTAACTGCTGCAGGTGTCAGGTAAGGTACATCCCAAATGAGGCATTGTACTAAATTATGGGCCTGATAAGAGAACAGTATAGGGGCACAATGACCTCTGTTGACGTAGATGTGAATCCTTTCATGATAAGGTGGCCAATATAGATGGTCTTCCTAGCCACGTTGGCAATGTGAGTGTCACATGACAGGTTACTGTCCACTTGTGTCCCTAGGTCCCTGATTACTCCTTCCATACATAATGGATTACCGCCTATGTGGTAATTTGTGAGTACCTTGTTTGGTATTTGGTGAGACATTCATACTGTCCAGTGTCTTCAGGAAGGCTGAGTGGGGTTCCTGTGTGTGAGAGTGTGGCCTGCAGCATGCTACAGACTGTACAGCAGTTTTGCCTACGGTTAGTTGCACATGGGTGGTCTCCGATGCTTCGTGCATTGTCAGTTACCTGGACGTGTGGGTATCTTTGCTGAATATGGATACTCCCCCTCCTTTTATGGTTTGGTCCAGGTTTTGGGGCCATAACGCATGATATAACGTATAACCTGGTAGTGCTGGTGTGCTGTCAGGAGCCTTGCTGCAGGTTTCTGTCACTGCACGGACATCGATGTTCTCCATACTGGGGAGGGTCTCGGGAGCATGCATGTTGAGGTTTAGACATCTGGCATTGGGCAGCATTACCCTTATGTTTCTTTCCACTTATGTTTTCTAGGGAGGTGGGTTAGTCTTTTCAGCCTTGCCTACAAAAGGCTCTATAGAGGTGGCAAGAGCCTTAGCCAATACCCAGACGCCCAGGGGTAACAGGTGCAAGCCATCCCTGGCACAGCAGAGTGGCTTGTCAAGCATGACATCCCAAGCAGACAGACATTGGATCCTCTTGGAATGACACCAGTAATTGTGCCACTTGTTAAAGCTGATCATTCTGTGTTTGTACTGTGGCATCATTCTTGGTGAGGGTAGGATGCTGCACAAGGTCAGTGTCATACCGGCCTGGACTACATAATCGGAGAGCTCATCTATGTCTCTTTTCATGTAGTCTGGGGAGGTACATCTCAGGTCATTCACGCCAGCGTGGACAATGACTGCATCGTATTTCTACTTGCTTTGGGGTGACCTGCGTACTTGTGTTATGTGGCATATTGTAGCAGCCTACAGGCAGCTTACTGTACCCTTTCCCTTGTTCAGTCTGGTGAGTGGGACAGCAGTGTGTCTGACTATGGAGTCACCTATTACAACTGTATCAGGCATGTTGTTTCTCCTTCTGGCCTGTGACTGTTTGGCACACCAGCTTTGTGTACTATGTGTTGCATGTGCTATGTTTGGAGGTAGTGGTTGCTTGGGTGTCTGCTTTGGAGGCCTCTGTTGATGTGGTGTGTTTGTAATTAGAGCCTCCGGGAATGTTTTTCTGTGTTTATGTCTTTGGTTTGCAGTTGTGATAGGTCTATGTGAGACTGGGTTTGTGGTGTGTTTGGTTACCTTCTCCTTCTGACTAGTTTTGACAGTACTGAGTTGAGAGAGCTCAGCCTCCAGTTTGGATAAATGGTTGCATCTCTCACATATATTTGTATTTCTTGGGGAGGTGAGGGTTGTCTGTGTACATGGGGCAGGTGTAACATTGCCTCAAGATTCACAGATTCAACTTGTTGTAGCTGGCCTTAGTGGATTGTATGAGTGGACATATTTTATTGCCATACTACTGATCAGAGATTACTTCCCTTTTTAGGTTTGCTCTATCATGTAGTAGCTTCCTCATTCTCTTGCATGGTTTGGTAATGGCTGGGGTCCACCATGCCAGATGCCTGCGTGTATGGCATTGTGTCTTGGTTTTATTTGGGATTGCATAATCCATGCATTCCTGGCAGTGTTCATGGAATGCCTGTATAACAGGTTCTGAGGTGTGGCCCATATTTTGCACTTGCACAGGGCCTTTAATGGATTCCACATCAGTTTGGAGGAGTGCAACATTTGCTTTACACATGTTTTTCACTGTGGTTTTCTGGCCAGGGACTGTGGTCAGGATGTGTATATCTGGTGTGATTACTCTATGGTCTGATCTTACCAGTGAGGGATACACTTCTCATCTTGCCATCCAGTACCCATGTTGCTGATTATCACATCCAGTATGCTTACCCCTCTTGTGGGAGTCGTATGTTGTTCCTGAGCATTTTGGTTTATGGATTCTAGGAACCTTTGTCCTAGGGTGTTGGAGCTAGAATAATGCTCCCAGTCTATGTTTGGGTATTTTCAGTCACCCAATATAATGTGGTTTGGAGGGCTTGATATATTCATGTATTCCAACATAGGCCAAGTGCAGTTCCTGGTGTTAGGACGGTAGTCTGTAGCAGGCTACAAACTGGGAGGCAGTTTTAGCCACTGTTACTTGACCATGGCTAGTTCATGCTGCTTCTTGTTGTGGTACCAACATGGGGGTGTGGTTATCCTTAACAATTATTGCTAGTCACCCTCCTTTTGTAGCTTGTTCCATGTTTTGAGGACAGCACAGTATGAGGTGTAACCTGGTAGTGTTAGGGTGCTGTTGTGAGCCTTGACCCAGTTTTCTGTTACAGCACAGATATCAACATTCTCCATACTGGGGGAGTTTAGACTGCATGCATCTTGCTGTTTAGACTTCTGACATTGGGTAGCATTACATCTAGGTTCTTATCCCTTGTGGAGGTGGGTTTGTGTTTTGAGCCTTACCTATTCAAGGCACGCTGGGGGTAACAACAGCCTTTGCCAGTATCCATAAGGCCAGGACTGATAGATGCACACCACCCCTAGCAGGTGGAGCATCATATCATGCTCAGCATGTCATCCCAGGCTGGCACACATTGGATCCCCTTTGACTAACAGCAATACTTCAGCCAATTATTGCAATTGATCATCTCATCTTCATATTGTGGCATTATGCTTGGTGAGGGTAGGATGTTAGTCAGGGTCATCAAGTGTGCATATACTACATGGTGTTACATTGCTTAACACGTGGCATTCATGCCTCAGGTGGTGCTGCAGGGCTGCCTCTGTCGGATGCACATACTACACTCCCTGTACATGTCTGAGAGCAGGTTATGTCATTTTAGGCATCCCTGTTATTATATGAGTGAGTCAGAGAGAGGTATCATTCACAGGGTTCCTACTGAGCCAGTGTATGTGCTATGCGTTGCCTCTTTGCTAAGGCCAGGGCATACTGGGCACGCCACCTTCTGCCTACTGGGACAGGCTCAGGTTGTTCCTCCGCCGAGTCACACTCTGCCTGTGATGGCCTTGGCAATGGTGGGGGGCTGTTTGGCCCAGCCCTATGCTGGTCCTGCTGCAGCTGTTTTCGCAGGATCATATTATGTAGCATAGCACATACCATGACAATTTGGGTATATGTAGTTGGTGAGTACTGCAAGGCTCCACCAGATGTGTCCAGACACCGGAACCATGACTTGAGCAGCCCAAACACACGCTCTATTACATTACGTGTTTCTGCGTGTGCCTCATTATGGCGTTCCTGTTCAGGTGTGTGTGCATTTCTGATGGGTGTCATCAGCCACAGCTCTAGTGCATAACCTGCATCCCCCACTAGGTGTCCATGTGGGATATCCCATTGGCAAATGTCTGGTACAGCTGCGTCAAATGCCAGATATGGGAATCATGGTAGCTCCCAGGGAAGCCAGCACACACATTCATTACTATGCCCTGGGCATCACACACGACCTGGCAGTTGATGGAGGGGAAGCCCTTGCGGTTAATGTAGGCCCTACCCCGCTCACCGGCTGGTGCTTTGATGCATATGTGCATGCAGTCTATTGCACCCACTACCTCAGGGTATTCTGCTCTTTGCTGGAAGAGACGCATATTGCTGGCCAACACCTCACGGGCATTGGGGAAATATACATGATCACCGACATGTGCTGACATGGCATCCAGGAACTGGTGCAGTACCCTGGAGGCTGATGCCTGTGATATCCCCATCATATCACCAGTTGGTCTCTGGAAGGTACCTGTTGCTAGTATTCTTAGGCCAGCACATACCTTGGTTTCCACTTGGATGGGTTCCCCTCTGTTGGTTCTGTGTGTGAGGCATGGCCTGCACAACTTGACAATTTGCTGCAGGAGGTCTCTGTCCACTCTATAGTCCTCTACTATCTCCAGCTCATTTAACCCGTGGTAGGTGACCCTGGGCCTGTACACTCTTCTCCGTCTCCTCACTGTGGGTTGTCTGACACCATTTGCATTGTCACCACCCTCAGCAAGTCGCCTATGTCTCCTTATGACAGCTATGGCAGCCCCTAGCATTTCTGCTCTGAGTTAAGCTTTTTCAGTTTTCACTTCTAATAGCTTACTCCTGTCTTGCAGTGTCTCTTGAGAGAAACATCCTGCACTGCTGTTTGCAGAGTTTTACGTGCTGGACTGGGCTACTATTCTGCCTGTGTAATTGCCTGCTTCTAATTGTTTTCACCTGCTAGCTCCAGCAGTATTCCCTGCTAGCTTCCTACTAATTCTGTTGCTTCCTTTTTCCTTTCTGTTTCCTCAGGGGGGAGTAACGCGCATACCAGCGGAAACATGCTCACAGTGACTTACACGCGCACACACATGCTTACACAGTTTAGAATCTACTTATTTGGGTTAAAACACGCGCACACCAGCGTAAACAGTCTTACAAGTCTGCCAACAGGCTCCCACATGTTCAGTCTACCTTACACGTGCGCACACTGCCCTACTCGCACCTCCTGGCGCGCACACTTGCGCATGCACGCCCAGCAAGAAACTTTGGTGTTGGCTACAGTGTACACCTTCCATTTCTTGACTTTCCCATGCTTATCTTGTGGCACTCCTCTTTCCATGATATGTGTCTGACATCTGTCACGTAACACTGTCCTCCAATGAACTGCATTTCCTTCTGCCATTCCCCCCTGTGATGTCACCTATCTCCTACTCTGTTCCTCCCCCTTATGTAACTCTTACACTACTCGGAATGTGCTCATTTGCTATGTGACAGTGGGATTCAGTATCCTAACACTCATTTACATCAGATTGCCTACTAATGTTAGTTACATGTCTTAGACTCAGCTTCCCCCCTTAGCAACCACTAAATGGTGGCCATGTTGCTTTTGGTCTTCTGGTCCCTGCATTGTAAATCCATGTATTGCATAAAACCCACATTTGTGGGTTTGTAACCTTCATTTTTATGTTTATATAGCGCAGCCCATTTGCGCGGGGTTGCGCTGCGTTTAAACATATTTATTTCTCATATTTGCATCGGGGTACCTTGCCAATGGCCACATATTTGGCCATTGGCATGCTGCCTGACACATATGCACCCTTTATTTGGAGCTGACATGGCTCCATTGTGTTATTTGCAGAAACGTACTCAGTTGTCAACTGAGTACATTTCTGCAGCTAACACGACTCTTACACGGGCTGGTTTGAGCTTCGTGGATCGCTAATCTACCTCATTTGCATACCTTTCGGCTGCAAGTGAGGTGATTAGCATATCCACGCCCAGTCCGTGTAATAGACGTTTTAGCTGGTCTCTTACACGGAATTTCGGGCGGTTCCTGGATCGCGAGGGCTGCATGGAGTCTTACACTACTCTTAGACTCCGTGCAAGCCTTCGTGAATCCTGCCCTTAGTAATTCTGTACAATTATATATTTTTTATTATTTTTTTGACTTGACGAGTTTAAGTTCGCTACTTCTACTACTATTGTCTGATCTGATTAATATACAGTAATTAACTAAAGATATATGGACTGAAATTCTTCCACACAGAGAAGTTTCTTACACTGTTTTGTTATCCCTGAATTGCAAGCTGCTAGGTGCCACACTTCTGACGCACACACACACACACACACACACACACACACACACACACACACACACACACACACACACGGACACGCACACACACACACACACACACACACACACACACACACACACACACACACACACACACACACACACACACAAGATATACTAACAGACACCAGAAAAAGACTGAGATAAAAACAAGTTAACAGCTTGCACCTGGACAGTCTTCCCCTTCACTCCACATTAGCTATAGCTTTGTATAAATCCTCACTACAGCACTGACCTCCAAAATCTACTCAGAAGTGAAATTTGTTTTATTGTTTTTATTTTTTTTTTGAAAAAGAGAAGTTAAAAAATGACTGAGAGTAACCCTAGGAGTATTTCTTTACTGGTAAACAGACCTGATTTTAACATTTTAAACTGATTAAAACATAACTAAACTATGAAGCTAACAAATTCCATCATAATGTTCACTAAACTCCTAAAGGAGACCAATGAATGAACTAGAAAAAAACAATACCTAGGAACTAGACTATAAATCTCCCCATGAGATACAGCATGCACTTGTAAAGTACTATGCAATTAATGTAGCCTTAATGTAGCCCATTAAAGTCAACCTGAAAAACAGGAAACACTAATATAAACATGAAAAAATTCTAAAAATTGAAGGCATTAGTTCAGTTTTATGTATGTATGTATGTATGTATATATAATGTGTGTGTGTGTGTGTGTGTGTGTGTGTGTGTGTATATATATATATATATATATATATATATATATATATATATATATATATATATTCATAGTATTCAGTTAATTAGGATAACGCAGAAACTCACTTTTCATATTAATCCTTCTCTGTCTTTGCACCCAAAATGCTGAGAATCCCTTCCTTCATATATAAAGGAACTACCTTTTTACTCCAAATTCTAAGCGCAATCAAAATCCCATCTCAGTAATAAGTCTCAGACTACTCCTGATGTCTTTCCACAAACCGTATCCCATCAGTTCCCCACTTGTATCCATTATGTGATGCATTACTTCACTTGTACATATACTATGTAATGGATTGCCTCAATACATTGCATCCCAACCAATAGTTTATGTAGTTTTTTTTTGTGATAGTATATCAGTTTTTTATAAGTTCTATATATTCATAAATTTATTCATCTAATCTGTACCTGCAGTTGGTCACTACTTACATCTGCAATAACTAACAACTAACACTGAGACATCCAAGCGCTATAATTTAGACAAGCATACACTTTATTGTAATGGCAGCCGGAAAACAAATGTAAACAAACAAACAAACAAATAAATAACTACAGAATATTAACATGAAGATACTGGCAACTGGCATTTTTGAAAAACAACATTTCTGACAGAAATAGTTTAAAGTCAGATAATCACCACCCTCGGCATATTAACAGAACCTCAATAATTTCTGAGAGTTACATTTCACAAAGGAAAATTCCAGCCAAGCATACAATAATTATTAGAAAAAGTTTTTAAAACAGAAGGTAATAGGGATTAAACTTGAGGGAAGGAAATTAACTGAACTTTCTCAGCTGACCATATGCTGGTATTATTTCCCCAGCAGATGCCAGCAGAGGTATGGTTATTAAAGATCCACAAAGTACATGAACGAAAGTAAAAGAGGT